>NC_090191.1:12090021-12170021 GCF_024679245.1 Pseudorasbora parva | reverse complement strand
TCGTTACTCCATTCACCGCACGAGAGTCGATGAGCACATTCGATACGCTTTCGCTTGTTTATTCCGCTCAGGTATGCTAATCATATTTTCCTAATGAAATATTATTGTAGCCTATATCTTCCGTTTGTTTTTTAGCTAAATTAAATTAAACGGGCATTAAATGTAACAGTTTACCCTCCTATTGTGTATGTTTCGGTCGAATTCGGATCTTAGCCCAAGTGTAACATAACATTACGCCTATTTGAGTTCAGGCACATACAAGCCCATTTATCAGATGGACAAAGTTAAAATAGCACAATATGTTTAATATGAGTATTTGTTTAAGTCAGAATAATCCATACATTATTCATTTTTTTGTTGTTGTTGTTGTTGTTGTTGTTTTACTCCAAAACCCAGATCAACAAAGCATACAGGCCATAAATAGAAGTTTCAAAACTTGTACTGTTGGTTACAAAAAATAAATCACAACATTAGGTGATTATATATGTATTATTATGTATTTATAATCTGCTATAATGTGGCAGTCATTTTGAACCAGAAACACAAAACTAGCTCAAATGAAATGAACACAAAAGGAGTAAAGGAAGTAAAAGATTAGTTTCCCCCTAAAACAAAATCTGTCATCATTTATTTTCCATCAAGCTGTTCCAAACCTGTATGAGTTATTTTGAAGAATGAAGACCGTTAATAATCCTCATTGACTTCCATAGTATTTTTTTGTTTTGTTTTTCCTACTATGGCAGTCAATAGGGACCGTCAACTGTCTGCTTACCAATGTGCTTCAAAAGAAACTCATACAGGTTTGGAACAACTTGAGGGAGAGTAAATTATGACATAATTTTAATTTTAGGGGGAACTTTAATGCTATATTTCTGGGCTACAATGGCAGTTGGTATTCTATTCTATTAAATTCTTGTTCTGTATTGTTTAGGCAACAACATGGCTTCAACTAAGTCACACAAAGGCATGAGCGATGCTGACTGGCTTGCGCGTCTGGAGAGTTTTGCCCGAACTGGAGTTTGGCCATCCAGGGAGGGAAATAGACCTTCTCCCCGACAAAAAAGATGGCATGAGTTATATCAGAAGGTAAATTATGCAGCTAGATTCATGAGCAAACTAATAAACTTGTGTGATAATACATTGTGCTATTTTTTTTATATGTATGAATAAGTAATTATTTACAATGTAAATACAATGTAATATGGTTATAATTATGATGACATGGGTGTCTTGAAATAATGTGTACAACAGTGTCACAGCTATACTTTATATTTATGTTCATAGATAGAAAAGTGCCCTCTGCAAATGAGGGGGCAGACCACCCTTATGAAGGAAGCACAAAAGTGTATTTGTGGATTTCACAAGGTAACTCCAATTAGCCTAGTTCAAGTTGCATAAATAGATGTGTTTGCAATATCAATTTGTCTTTATGTCTAAAGTCATATTATGAATACTGTATAATATTATGTCCCTGGTATATCTTATAAGCATGTATCACAGGTTCATCCACCAGTCACAGTGGAGGCATCACAGAGCACCCCTGCCCAAAGTACACCCTCCAGTGATGTGGCACGTCCTGCAAAGATGGCCAAACTGACATTGTCAATGGTAAGCAGACCTTACTGCAGACATTGAAATATCTCAAACTTTTCCTATAGTGTTACAGGTGTTGTTATCACTAACTATGACAAACCTTTTCAGTTTGAAAAGTCAAGGTTTGGAGGCTCACATGTGGCAGCAGCCAAACCTAATTTGAACATTCAGAGGAAAACATCTCAGGTTAATATGAAAGAATTAGTTAGACATCACTTTATCACTACATAATTTTGTTTAATAAAAAAACATTTTGCGATCCCCTTAATAGATTATTCATAATGTTTGACTCCACAGACCAGTTCAGCCGCAGCTTCATGCCCACCCTCTCATCCTTGTCCTCCTCCTCCTCCTCCTCCTCCTCCTCCTCCTTCTCCTCCATCCCCCAAACCCCATCGGCCTGTCATTCAGTCCTCCTCATCCTTCTTCCTTCCTCCAGCCCAGAGATCACAGCGGATCAAAGAAACAGCAACACCATCAACTAATTCTGAGTCTGCTGTTGTGAGGGGCCCAGTAAGATGTCATTCAAAATACAAACATGCCTTCATCATTTAATGCTCTCTTACGCCTGCTTCACACATACTCCGACTGCAGTTCATATGCAGTGCGTGCTGCAGTACGTATGCGATGCAGGAGCAGTGCCTGCTATTGTGCTTTCACATATGCCACGTTTGCAGTGTGCAACTTAACCGCAGTTGAGTACTACAAACACAGCATTTATTCATAATTTTTTATTTCAAATCCAAAAGTTGTTAATGACTATGGCTTGTCAGCATTGCAATTCTCTTTGTATACACTCTTTTATAGATGTCATGTTTAAACGCACAACATTTAAACGTTATATTAAATTAATTACTTTATATTTATATAGCCTAGAACTTTATATTTATATATTATATTGCTTACACAAGTGGCAAAACATAGGCTATAGCTTATATAATGACAAACATTTTAAATTAGAACTTACAATAGACAAAAAAAGTCGTCCCTCGTTATTTCTTTCAATTTTAAATCTTTTAAAAAAAATTTTTTTTACAAGAAATCCTGCAGGTCATAAAGAACTTTGTTTTTCCACCTCCAAGAAAGGACGAGTGCTCTCCATTATGTCTCTTTGTTTACCTAAATGCCAGGTAAGGGACATTTTCCTTGCTTTACCCGAGGCAAAAGGCCATGTGTTGACTTTGAAACAGAGTAGACTTTAAGTCCACCGCATCAATGCATGTTTATTTTAGTGCGAACAATGCACTGACCTTTAATTCAGCGCGTGCAGCAAAAAAATAGTGAACGCTCTAACCGGTTAACATGGGTACGGAAACAAATACGCACTGCAAACAGATTATGTGTGAAACAGGCATTATTTAAGGCAGGTTAGGGCTACCCTAACCCTAGGCCTAGCCTAACCCTTATTTAAACCAGTGTTTTTGATAATATCAGCAGGTCTCATCTCAGCCAGAAGACCCTGCAGATCTCCCACTACTGTGGCCACAGACAATGCCACAGCAGGACCAGAAGTGGGTGTCGGAAGCACTTTTTAGGGTTAACGCAAAAGGAAAGCAGGAGCTGCGTGAAAACCTTCAGTTGTGGTATGACCCCCCACCACCAGCCCTGTTGTACCACCAAGCCCCAACACCTGATAGATTTTTTTCACAGCGACTCTTGCTCTGGATGCCGTATAGGCTATGGAAGGTACGACTCCAGTGTACTAACCCTGCCTGTGCCAGTTATCAGCTGTGTGGTGGTGGTCTGCACAGGAGGGTACGACAGGTGTTAGATATTGACAGATACTACAACCTGGTGACAGAGACCCTGATCTGTACCAGGTGTAGAACCAGCTACCTGTCCTGGAGTCATGCTGTGCTGCAGCAATTGGACCTGGCCCATCGATCTGAATTTAGAATCATTCTCACACGCAAGTAATTACTTTGCAGTCATATGTGCTCATATGCTACCTTTGATAAATATATACTACTATAATTAGATACTTGATAATAAGATACTTGAATGATTACTTTTTTCCAAGGTATGCCTGTGACATTCGAGTTATTCGTTTGTTGCGTGAGAGGGGCATGGGAAATGGCCCAGTGAGGATCATCGGCCAGCTGAAGGAGAACCACACTGAGGAGTGGTTACAACGTGTGTCTCGGTACACATCGATGTGTGTGGCCTTTTTGGATAATCCTGGCCTGCTTCCACTGCACTTTCAGGAGCCGCCACCACTTGTTCCAGTACCTAGCTACAAATGGCTTCTCACTGTTTACAGTCAGGACATCCTCAACAGGCTCGATCACATCAAGGCCAGCATTACATCCACATATGGATCGATTTTAAAAATGGACTCAACTAAGAAGGTCAGAGGAGCTGCTTTAATGACTGTACCATTATCTATAATGTATTGTTAGACCAAAAGAGCTTTATTTGTACATTTTACTCATTCAATGTATGTTGTATTATTTACTATGTTTATTGTTTCTTTCAGATCACGAAGAAGTTGAGTGGGCCTGCGAAAGGCACAGCACAGTGGCTTACCTCAGTTGGCAATGAGGTAGGTCAGGTGCTGATGAGTGTCCTGACTGCGAATGAAGGAGCTGGGTTAGACCTCATGGCTGCAGGACTCGTGGAGAGATACCAGAGAGCTGGTGTTGATCCTCCCACTATCTTATATGTGGACTGTGACTGTTGCAAGGAAGTGGGAGAGACTAAACTGAAGAGGAGGTTCAGTGGCTGGCCCAATATCATCATCCGCCTAGACATTTGGCATTTTATGCGGCGTCTGGCAGTAGGGTGCACAACTGATGCCCACCAGTTGTATCCTACTTTTATGTCTAGGTTGTCGTCATGTATTTTTGAGTGGGATGCAGGGGATCTCACTCTGCTGAGAAGGGCAAAGAAGGAGCAACTCACCCAACAGAGCTGGCCTGCAATGACGGAGGCAGAGATTGACCGTCATATAAGCAAAGATGAGCTGGCCCAACACTGCAGGAGAAGAACACGAGGAGAGGAAACAACTATGCGCCTCCTTGATATGCTCATCAGAGAGCTCATGGGTGGCAAGGGGAATGACGCCCTTGGTGTTCCTCTCCTTGACAGTGTAAGGATGCAGCACATCTGGCAAGTCCAGAGGCGGCACATTACCTGTATTCAGGACCCTCCAGATGTGCCCCTCTACACGGAAACTGGAACCATAAACAAGGGCGGGATTGTTCTAAAGACATATAGGTGTGCCAGAGGCTCCACTTCCCTGGAATCATTTCACTGCCACCTAAACAGATTTATTCCAGGTTTGTCATGACAGAATAGACCATATCTTGCCACTAATTCCTGTTTATTTATATACTTGCAGTAAACCAATTGCATTTTCTCTTTTGTAGTTTCTTAAAACAATGTTTGGCTTTCTATTTCTTATTCTAGGGAATAGCGCAAACAGCCTGAACTTCCAGATTTACCTCCTGGAAGGTTTGTTACGCTGGAATCAGGACCGGGCTGCAGCTGCTGTTGCAGGTGGAGGTGGAGGTTCAACCCTGCGTACTTACACAGGGGAGCTGGTTTACTCTGTCAACGAGAACTACAATAAGTTGTATGGCAGGAAATTGGTCACTAGCTTCACTCCACCTGCAGTTTACACAGGTAAACATATTTTGATCAATGCAGTTCACTAGGTAGCATGTTTTTGTTAAAACTGCAAGTGATTTTGGTCAATAATGTCATTTTGACAGATCAGAGAAAAATTATACTATCAGAATTTTTGCATACTGGACTCTTTGTTGTAGGTTTCAGGGAAAATAAATGACATACTAGAATATAGAGTAATTCTGTCTTTTTACAATGTCCTCTGAGTTACATATTTTTTGTTTATGCAGAAGCTGAATATTTATTTAAAAATATTTACTACATTTCAGAATAAACCTTTCAGATTCATTTCCTTTAAAATGTTTTCTGTTACAAATATTTCCTCAGGGGAGCTCATTGGAGTGCAGTACTTGTTGAGGCAGAATAGTCAGCCCCTGGAGGACATGTGCCCTACCTCTGATAGGACCTCTCAGTTGCTGGAGGAGATAAATGTGGAGGAGCAAGTGGAAGAGGATGAGGGTTTCATTGATTTGTTGGGAGAGGAAGCCACAGTGGCAAATCTTGTGGCATCAGATGACTTGTTCCTTTTAAGTCCACCAGTTCTACCCACTGCACCTCTGCCCTGTGTCCAAGCTCCACCCGCTGCACCTCTGCCCTGTGTCCAAGCTCCACCCGCTGCACCTCTGCCCTGTGTCCAAGCTCCACCCGCTGCACCTCTGCCCTGTGTCCAAGCTCCACTCGCTGCCCCTCTGCCCTATGTCCAAGCTCCACCCACTGCACCTCTGCCCTATGTCCAAGCTCCACCCGCTGCACCTCTGCCCTATGTCCAAGCTCCACCCGCTGCACCTCTGCCCTATGTACAAGCTCCACCCACTGCACCTCTGCCCTTGGTACAAGCTCCACCCGCTGCACCTCTGCCCTTGGTTCAAGCCTCACCTGCTGCACTTCTGCCCTATGTCCAAGCTCCACCCACTGCACCTCTGCCCTGTGTCCAAGCTCCACCCGCTGCACCTCTGCCCTGTGTCCAAGCTCCACCCCCTGCACCTCTGCCCTGTGTCCAAGCTCCACCCGCTGCACCTCTGCCCTGTGTCCAAGCTCCACCCGCTGCACCTCTGCCCTGTGTCCAGACTCCACCCGCTGCACCTCTGCCCTGTGTCCAAGCTCCACCCGCTGCACCTCTGCCCTGTGTCCAGACTCCACCCGCTGCACCTCTGCCCTTGGTCCAAGCTTCACCTGCTGCACTTCTGCCCTATGTCCCAGCTCCACCCGCTGCACCTCTGCCCTGTGTCCAGACTCCATCAGCTGCACCTCTGCCCTCAGCAATGGTAAAATTTCCTTTTCTAGACAAATTGTTACTCATTTAGTCATTCACCCTCAAGCAGCAAATTCACAAACTCACAAATTTCACAAAGCATGTAATTACCTAACCAACAGTTATATTTTTTTAGGCTGTTGACGAGCACTGTATTCCTGGAATGGACCGGGTGGATGAGTTGGCGGAGTATCTGGTAGAGCTGCGCACACAGACGGGCCTCACACTTACTAACCAACAAGCTGCGATCATTGTGGGTTTGTGGCAGAACCTGGACCAATTTGATAAAGACAAGGTCATGTATGCTGCTCGTTATCAAGACAGGCTGCTTACAGGACGTTTTAGGTCCCCTAAAAAGAAAGCTGTCTTCACTCCTGGCGTCGAAAGCACAAAGAGGTGTGTTTTGGGTTCTAGCGGTTCTCCAGCACAGTGCTGTCGCCTTGTTGAATTAATCTTCATAAGGCTATGTAACATCCACCGAAGCCCCAAAAAACAGCGGACAGAATCTCTGTCCAGATGGGATCTCATTCTTCGAGATTATAGAAAAATTCGGCAGCTAATCTTGAGCAATGGAACTGTAATGAGCGAAACAACCCTTCAGCTAGTGGAGGTTAACCAAAGGACCCTTACAACGTGGCACAATGAACGTTTAAAGGGTCAGGAGGTCTCAGTGCTGTTGCAAGGGTTGAAGCTTCCAGAGGCACGTCCAGTGGCATTGGATGCTCTGCCTCCAGCACGAGTGCAGCCTGTTGTGCCTCCACAATATAGCCACCAGCTGCATCACTACCAGATGCCACCAGACACAGCTGGACAGGCAAAGACGAAGTTCAGGAAAATCCAGCCCTCATCAACCTGCACATCTGCCACACCAACTGCCACGTTCCACCAGCCAAGGACAATTTTTCCAAAGCCGACAGCAACACACCCATTGTTTCCTGACACACCCACTGCCCCTGTTGGGTCTCAGATGCTACTGTTGCCCTGCCCAGCCCCATGTTCAGCCATTAACCCTGGAGCAATTTCCTCTGACCCACCTGCAAAAGACACAGCCACCCCAACCAAGCGGTCATACAATCGCTCTGTAAAATCAAATACGTGCAGAAAGTGTGGCCAATTTCGCACACAAGAAACTGGCCATAGCCAGTACAAAGGCAAAATATTTTGCCCAAATAAAGAAACAGTCACTAAGCAGCAGTGGTTACAGAATATGAGAAAATAACACACTTGTTTCTGTGATACATTCTGTTCTTTATCTTCCAGCCATATTTAATGCTAAAGTATTATACTGTGCACTTGTTTTTAAATTGTATGATTATTAGGGGTTCAAGCACGAAGTGCTGAACACCTATTGTATTTGTACTGATTTTTATTATTAGGGGTTCAAGCACGAAGTGCTGAAACCCTATTGTAATTGTACTGATTTTTTTAGGGGTTCAAGCACGAAGTGCTGAAACACTATTGTAATTGTTAGGGTTTTTATTAGGGGTTCAAGCACGAAGTGCTGAAACCCTATTGTAATTGTACTGATTTTTATTATTAGGGGTTCAAGCACGAAGTGCTGAAACCCTATTGTAATTGTACTGATTTTTATTATTATTATTATTATTATTATTATTATTATTATTCTCCGCTAAAACGCATCGTGCAGACCAAACCGTAAGAGCTGGAAATTTGAAACTTTGTCAGATGGTAGTACTCATGTTGGGGAGACCCTGAGAAGCTATGACCCCAATTGGCCCATAGGTGGCGCTATAGCAATCAATTGCGAGAAAAGGCTCATAACTCCTAAACCGTTTGGTGTCCCACACTCAAGTGTCATATATCATTGGAAAGCTGAGTCCTTGGCGAACAAAATGTATATCTCAGATTTTATTTCCAGTATGCAAATTTTTCCGCCATTTTGAATTTTATTGAAAACCTACTTTTGCAAACTAGTCCCTGGTTTTTTGACCGATCGGAACCAAACCAGTGTCAAAATGTTCTCTGGTCTCTGTTTATCAATAGTTATCAAAAAAAAGTTGAAATTTCGATTCATTTATGCTAATTGGCTTCAAAATGGACGTTCAGGGCGGAGCCTATTTTACTAAAAAGGCTATAACTCAAGAAGGAAATGAGATATCGTCACCAAACTTGGTACACATGTATATCGGCTCAATTTGAGGTCACAATAAAAAAATCGCGATGATTGGCCACTTGGTGGCGCTATAATGTGAAAAAAACATGAAAAGGGCTCTAACCACGCGACCGCTAGTCCGATTGACCTGAAAATTGGTATGCAGTGTCTTGGTCCAAGGCCCCATGTACGTCTATGAGGACATTGGCGTATCTCAAAAAACATGGCCGCCATCGGCCAATGAAATTTGAGCACCTATTAGATGGGGTTAACAGAGGCCTATCGGAACGAAACTTGATGGGCATGTTTGACTCATGGTCCTAGAGGTCTGTAAGAATTTTGCAAGAAATCGGCCACTAGTTGGCGCTAACGAGTTTTATGGCTCTGAAATCACGTGTTTTTTCACGCATCCACAAAATATGCATATCATTTGATAGATCTCCTCATGCTGAACAAATTTGCCTCTGGAATCATTGCTGTCAATCAAATCATTAATTAAATATTCACAATTATGTTAAAAACCTACTTTTGCAAACTAGTCCCTGGTTTTTTGACCGATCGGAACCAAACCAGTGTCAAAATGTTCTCTGGTCTCTGTTTATCAATAGTTATCGAAAAAAAGTTGAAATTTCAATTCAGTTTTGCTAATTGGCTTCAAAATGGACGTTCAGGGCGGAGCCTATTTTACTAAAAAGGCTATAACTCAAGAAGGAAATGAGATATCGTCACCAAACTTGGTACACATGTATATCGGCTCAATTTGAGGTCACGATAAAAATATTGCGACGATTGGCCACTTGGTGGCGCTATAATGTGAAAAAAACATGAAAAGGGCTATAACCACGCGATCGCTAGTTTAATTAACCTGAAAATTGGTATGCAGACATTGGCGTATCTCAAAAAACATGGCCGCCATCGGCCAATGAAATTTGAGCACCTGTTAGACAAGGTTAACAGAGGCCGATCGGAACGAAACTTGGTGGGCATGTTTGACTCATGGTCCTAGAGGTCTGTAAGATTTTTGAAAGAAATCGGCCACTAGTTGGCGCTAACTCAAAAGGGAAGCTCAAAAAATCACGAAAATTGTTGGGTATATGTAGCATGACATGCTGATGAAGCATGAAAAGTTTTAAAGAGATCGGACTATAGGTGGCGCTATAACTGTTAAAAAGCTATAAAAACCATGCATTTTTTATGGTAAATTGCCTATATTGGCTGTAAATGGACTTTTCCATCTATTATTTCAGTGTTTAAAATCTTGCTAAATAAAACTTAATGTCTTTAATGCCTATGTGCTTAAAAGGCCTTAAACGCTTGAACCCCGCTAAATGCTGCTTGCAGCTTTAATTATTATTATTATTATTATTATTATTCTCCGATAAAACGCATCGTGCAGACCAAACCGTAAGGGCTAGAGACTTCAAACTTTACCCGAAGGTAGTCCAAAAATCGAGGAGAGGTTATCAAATTATGAGCCAGATTGGCCCATAGGTGGCGCTATAGCAATCAATTGCGAGAAAGGTTTCATAACTCCTAAACCGTTTGGTCCACACTCAAGTGTCTTATATCATTGGAAAGCTGAGACCTTGGCGAACAAAACGTATATCTCCGATTTCATTTCCGTCATGAAAATTTTTCCGCCATTTTGAATTTTGTCAAAAACCTACTTTTGCGAACTAGTCCCTGGTTTTTTGACATATCGGAACCAAACCAGTGTCAAAATGTTCTGTCTAGTCTGAATATCAATAATTATCAAAAAAAAGTTGAAATTTTGATTCATTTTTGCTAAGGGGCTTCAAAATGGACGTTCAGGGCGGAGCCTATTTTACTAAAAAGGCTATAACTCAAGAAGGAAATTAGATATCTTCACCAAACTTGGTACACATGTGTATGGGCTCAATATTTGGTCACGATAAAAATATCGCGACAGTTGGCCACTTGGTGGCGCTATAACATGAAAAAAACACAAAAACGGCTATAACCACACGACCGCTAGTCCGATTGACTTGAAAATTGGTATGCGGTGTCGTGGCCCAAGGTACCATGTATGTCTATGAGGACATTGGCGTATCTCAAAAAACATGGCCGCCATAGGCCAATGAAATTTGAGCACCTATTATGTTTATGGCTCTGTAATCACGTGGTGTTGCATACATCCGTAAAATATGCATATCATATGATAGATCTCCTCATGTTGAACAACTTTGCCTCTAGGGCCATTGCTGTCAATCAAAAAGTTAATTAAATATTTGTAATTATGTTAAAAACCTACTTTTGTGAACTTGACCCTGGTTTTTTGCCAAATCAGAACCAAACAAGTCTAGGACAGTTGTCTGGACTCTTTAGATCAATAACTATCAAAAAAAAGTTGAACTTTTGCATTTGGATGGCTATAACAGGGCCATTTAAAAAAAGAGGCGTGGCAAAATACACTCAAATGCCTATAAATCCTAAGGGGAAACTCAAAACTTCACGAAAATCGTTGGGTATATGTGGCATGACATGCTGATGAAGCATGCAATGTTTTAAAGAGATCGGACTATAGGTGGCGCTATAACTGTGAAAAAGCTATAAAAACCATGCATTTCCTATGGTAAATTGCCTGTATTGGCTGTAAATGGACTTTTCCATCTATTATTTTAGTGTTTAAAACCTTGCTAAATAAAACTTAGTGTCTTTAATGCCTATGTGCTTAAAAGGCCTTAAAGGCTTGAACCCCGCTTAAATGCTGCTTGCAGCTTTAATTATTATTATTATTCTCCAATAAAACGCATCGTGCAGACCAAACCGTAAGGGCTAGAGACTTGAAACTTTACCCGAAGGTAGTCCAAAAATCGAGGAGAGGTTATCAAATTATGAGCCAGATTGGCCTATAGGTGGCGCTATAGCAATCAATTGCGAGAAAGGGCTCATAACTCCTAAACCGTTTGGTCCACACTCAAGTGTCTTATATCATTGGAAAGCTGAGTCCTTGGCGAACAAAACGTATATCTCCGATTTTATTTCCGTCATGAAAAATTTTCCGCCATTTTGAATTTTGTTGAAAATCTACTTTTGAGAACTAGTCCCTGGTTTTTTGACCGATCGGAACCAAACCAAGGTCAAAATGTTCTCTGGTGTCTAATTATCAAAAGTTATCGAAAAAAATTTGAAATTTCGATTCATTTTTGCTAAAGGGCTTCAAAATGGACGTTCAGGGCGGAGCCTATTTTACTAAAAAGGCTATAACTCAAGAAGGAAATTAGATATCTTCACCAAACTTGGTACACATGTGTATGGGCTCAGTCTTTGGTCACGATAAAAATATCGCGACAATTGGCCACTTGGTGGCGCTATAACATGAAAAAAACACAAAAACGGCTATAACCATACGACCGCTAGTCCGATTGACTTGAAAATTGGTATGCGGTGTCGTGGCCCAAGGCACCATGTATGTCTATGAGGACATTGGCGTATCTCAAAAAACATGGCCGCCATAGGCCAATGAAATTTGAGTACCTATTATGTTTATGGCTCTGTAATCACGTGGTGTTGCATACATCCGCAAAATATGCATATCATATGATAGATCTCCTCATGTTGAACAACTTTGCCTCTAGGGCCATTGCTGTCAATCAAATCGTTAATTAAATATTCGTAATTATGTTAAAAACCTACTTTTGTGAACTTGACCCTGGTTTTTTGCCCGATCAGAACCAAACAAGTCTAGGACAGTTGTCTGGACTCTTTAGATCAATAACTATCAAAAAAAAGTTGAACTTTTGCATTTGGATGGCCATAACAGGGCCATTTAAAAAAGAGGCGTGGCAAAATACACTCAAATGCCTGTAAATCCTAAGGGGAAACTCAAAACTTCACGAAAATCGTTGGGTACATGTGGCATAACATGCTGATGAAGCATGCAATGTTTTAAAGAGATCGGACTATAGGTGGCGCTATAACTGTGAAAAAGCTATAAAAACCATGCATTTCCTATGGTAAATTGCCTATATTGGCTGTAAATGGACTTTTCCATCTATTATTTTAGTGTTTAAAACCTTGCTAAATAAAACTTAGTGTCTTTAATGCCTATGTGCTTAAAAGGCCTTAAAGGCTTGAACCCCGCTTAAATGCTGCTTGCAGCTTTAATTATTATTATTATTCTCCCCTAAAACGCATCGTGCAGACCAAACCGTAAGGGCTAGAGACTTGACACTTTGCCACATGGTAGCCCAAAAATCGAGGAGAGCTTATCAAATTATGACCCCGATTGGCCAATAGGGGGCGCTACAGCAATCAAAAGCGCAAAATGGCTCATAACTCCTAAACCGTTTAGTCCACACTCAAGTGTCTTATATCATTGGAAAGCTGAGACCATGGCAAACAAAACGTATATCTCCGATTTTATTTCCGTCTGGAAAAATTTTCCGCCATTTTGAATTTTGTCGAAAAACTACTTTTGCGAACTAGTCCCTGGTTTTTTGACCAATCGGAACCAAACCAGTGCCAAAATGTTTTCTGTAGTCTGAAAATCAATATTCATTGAAAAAAAGTTGAAATTTCGATTCACGGAAGATAAGGGGATTCAAAATGGACGCTCAGGGCGGAGCCTATTTTACTAAAAAGACTATAACTCAATAATGAAATGAGATATCTCCACCAAACTTGGTACACATGTGTATGGGCTCAATTTGAGGTCACGATAAAAAAATCGCGACGATTGGCCACTTGGTGGCGCAATAATGTGAAAAAAACCTGCAAATAGCTATTACCATGCGACTGTTTCTCCGATTTACCTGAAAATTGGTATGCAGTGTCTTGGCCCAAGGTAGCATGTATTTCCCTGAGGATATTGGCGTATCTCAAAAAACATGGCCGCCATCGGCCAATGAAGTTTGAGCACTTATTAGACAAGGTTATCGGAGGCGGATCGGAACGAAACTCGGTGGGCATGTTTGACTCATGGTCCTAGAGGTCTGTAAGAATTTTGAAAGAAATCAGCCACTAGTTGGCGCTAACGAGTTTTATGGCTCTGTAATCACGTGGTGTAGCATACATCGGCAAAATATGCATATCATTTGATAGATCTCCTCATGCTGAACAACTTTGCCTCTAGAACCATTGCTGTCAATCAAATTGTTAATTAAATATTTGCAATTATGTTAAAAACCTACTTTTGCGAACTAGTCCCTGGTTTTTTGCCCGACCGGAACAAAACCAGTCTAGGAAAATTCTATACACTCTCTAGATAAATATTCATTGAAAAAAAGTTGAACTTTTGCATTTGGATGGCTATATCAGGGCCAATTAGAAAAGAAGCTTGGCAAAATATACTCAAAAGCCTATAAATCCTAAGGGAAAACTCAAAACTTCACGAAAAGTGTTGGGTATATGTGGCATACCATGCTGATGAAGCATGCAACGTTTTACAAAGATCGGAGTATAGGTGGCGCTATAACTGTTAAAAAGCTTTAAAAACCATGCATTTCCTATGGTAAATTGCCCATATTGGCTGTAAATGGACTTTTCCATCTATTATTTTAGTGTTTAAAATCTTGCTAAATAAAACTTAATGTCTTTAATGCCTATGTGCTTAAAAGGCCTTAAAGGCTTGAACCCCGCTAAATGCTGCTTGCAGCTTTAATTATTATTATTATTATTATTATTCTCCGCTAAAACGCATCGTGCAGACCAAACCGTAAGAGCTGGAAATTTGAAACTTTGTCAGATGGTAGTACTCATGTTGGGGAGACCCTGAGAAGCTATGACCCCAATTGGCCCATAGGTGGCGCTATAGCAATCAATTGCGAGAAAAGGCTCATAACTCCTAAACCGTTTGGTCCACACTCAAGTGTCATATATCGTTGGAAAGCTGAGTCCTTGGCGAACAAAATGTATATCTCAGATTTTATTTGCAGTATGCAAATTTTTCCGCCATTTTGAATTTTATTGAAAACCTACTTTTGCAAACTAGTCCCTGGTTTTTTGACCGATCGGAACCAAACCAGTGTCAAAATGTTCTCTGGTCTCTGTTTATCAATAGTTATCAAAAAAAAGTTGAAATTTCGATTCATTTATGCTAATTGGCTTCAAAATGGACGTTCAGGGCGGAGCCTATTTTACTAAAAAGGCTATAACTCAAGAAGGAAATGAGATATCGTCACCAAACTTGGTACACATGTATATCGGCTCAATTTGAGGTCACGATAAAAAAATCGCGGTGATTGGCCACTTGGTGGCGCTATAATGCGAAAAAAACATGAAAAGGGCTGTAACCACGCGACCGCTAGTCCGATTGACCTGAAAATTGGTATGCAGTGTCTTGGTCCAAGGCCCCATGTACGTCTATGAGGACATTGGCGTATCTCAAAAAACATGGCCGCCATCGGCCAATGAAATTTGAGCACCTATTAGATGGGGTTAACAGAGACCGATCGGAACGAAACTTGATGGGCATGTTTGACTCATGGTCCTAGAGGTCTGTAAGAATTTTGAAAGAAATCGGCCACTAGTTGGCGCTAACGAGTTTTATGGCTTGAAATCACGTGTTTTTTCACGCACCCACAAAATATGCATATCATATGATAGATCTCCTCATGCTGAACAAATTTGCCTCTAGAACCATTGCTGTCAATCAAATCATTAATTAAATATTCACAATTATGTTAAAAACCTACTTTTGCAAACTAGTCCCTGGTTTTTTGACCGATCGGAACCAAACCAGTGTCAAAATGTTCTCTGGTCTCTGTTTATCAATAGTTATCGAAAAAAAGTTGAAATTTCAATTCATTTTTGCTAATTGGCTTCAAAATGGACGTTCAGGGCGTAGCCTATTTTACTAAAAAGGCTATAACTCAAGAAGGAAATGAGATATCGTCACCAAACTTGGTACACATGTATATCGGCTCAATTTGAGGTCACGATAAAAATATTGCGACGATTGGCCACTTGGTGGCGCTATAATGTGAAAAAAAACATGAAAAGGGCTATAACCACGTGATCGCTAGTCCAATTAACCTGAAAATTGGTATGCAGACATTGGCGTATCTCAAAAAACATGGCCGCCATCGGCCAATGAAATTTGAGCACCTATTAGACAAGGTTAACAGAGGCCGATCGGAACGAAACTTGGTGGGCATGTTTGACTCATGGTCCTAGAGGTCTGTAAGATTTTTGAAAGAAATCGGCCACTAGTTGGCGCTAACTCAAAAGGGAAGCTCAAAAATTCACGAAAATTGTTGGGTATATGTAGCATGACATGCTGATGAAGCATGAAAAGTTTTAAAGAGATCGGACTATAGGTGGCGCTATAACTGTTAAAAAGCTATAAAAACCATGCATTTTTTATGGTAAATTGCCTATATTGGCTGTAAATGGACTTTTCCATCTATTATTTCAGTGTTTAAAATCTTGCTAAATAAAACTTAATGTCTTTAATGCCTATGTGCTTAAAAGGCCTTAAACGCTTGAACCCCGCTAAATGCTGCTTGCAGCTTTAATTATTATTATTATTCTGCCGTAAAACTCATCGTGCAGACCAAACCGTAAATGCTAGAGACTTCAAACTTTGTCAATAGGTAGTCCAAAAATCGAGGAGAGGTTATCAAATTATGAGCCAGATTGGCCAATAGGTGGCGCTACAGCAACCAAAAACGCGAAATGGCTCATAACTCCTAAACCGTTGCTTCTAAGGGTCAAGTGTCTTATATCATTGGAAAGCTGAGACCATGAGGAACAAAACGTATATCTCCGATTTCATTTCCGGTATGCAAATTTTTCCGCCATTTTGAATTTTGTCAAAAACCTACTTTTGCGAACTAGTCCCTGGTTTTTTGACATATCGGAACCAAACCAGTGCCAAAATGTTCTCTCTAGTCTGATTATCAATAATTATCAAAAAAAAGTTGAAATTTTGACTCATGAACGAAAAGGGGCGTGGAAATGTTCATTTAAGGCGGAGCCTATTTTACTAAAGAGGCTATAACTCCAGCAAGAAATGAGATATCTTCACCAAACTTGGTCCACATGTTTAGGGTCTCAGTCTTTGGTCACGATAAAAAAACCGCGACGATTGGCCACTTGGTGGCGCTATAACATGGAAAAAACACAAAAAGGGCTATAACCACGCGACTGCTAGTCCGATTGACTGGAAAATTGGTATGCAGTGTCTTGGCCCAAGGCCCCATGTCAGTCTATGAGAACATTGGCGTATCTCAAAAAACATGGCCGCCATCGGCCAATGAAATTTGAGCACCTATTAGACAGGGTTAATGGAGGTCGATCAGAACGAAACTCAGTGGGCATGTTTAACTCATGGTCCTAGAGGTCTGTAAGAATTTTGAAAGAAATCGGCCACTAGTTGGCGCTAACGAGTTTTTTGGCTCTGCAATCACGTGGTGTTGCACACATCGGCAAAATATGCATATCATATGATAGATCTCCTCATGTTGAACAACTTTGCCTCTAGAACTATTACTGTCAATCAAATCGTTAAATAAATATTTGCAATTATGTTAAAAACCTACTTTCGCGAACTAGTCCCTGGTTTTTTGCCCAATCAGAACCAAACCAGTCTAGGATAATTCTCTGGACTCTCTAGATCAATAATTATCAAAAAAAGTGGATTTTTTGCATTTGGATGGCTATAACAGGGCCATTTAGAAAAGAGGCGTGGCAAAATACACTCAAAAGCCTATAAATCCTAAGGGGAAACTCAAAACTTCACAAAAATTGTTGGGTATATGTGGCATAACATGTTGAAGACACATGCAAAGTTTTATGGAGATCGGAGTATAGGGGGCGCTATAAGTGTTAAAAAGCTTTGAAAACCATGTATTCCCTATGGTGAATTGCCTGTAAATTGTATTTTCCATCTCTGTAACCAGGTGGGGTTAAAACCTGATATCTCTCAAATTCATTCAGTGCTTAAAAGCCTTTCATGCAAAAGGCGTCAAATGCTTAAAGACCTTAAATGGCTTGAACCCCGCTAAATGCTGCTCGCAGCTTTAATTATTATTATTATTATTCTGCCGTAAAACTCATCGTGCAGACCAAACCGTAAATGCTAGAGACTTCAAACTTTGTCAATAGGTAGTCCAAAAATCGAGGAGAGGTTATCAAATTATGAGCCAGATTGGCCAATAGGTGGCGCTACAGCAACCAAAAACGCGAAATGGCTCATAACTCCTAAACCGTTCATCCTAAGGGTCAAGTGTCTTATATCATTGGAAAGCTGAGACCTTGGCGAACAAAACGTATATCTCCGATTTCATTTCCGGTATGCAAATTTTTCCGCCATTTTGAATTTTGTCAAAATTCTACTTTTGCGAACTAGTCCCTGGTTTTTTGACATATCAGAACCAAAGCAGTGCCAAAATGTTCTCTCTAGACTGAGTATCAATAATTATCAAAAAAAAGTTGAAATTTTGACTCATGAACGAAAAGGGGCGTGGAAATGTACATTTAAGGCGGAGCCTATTTTACTTAAGAGGCTATAACTCCAGCAAGAAATGAGATATCTTCACCAAACTTGGTACACATGTTTATGGGCTCAGTTTTTGGTCACGATAAAAAAATCGCGACGATTGGCCACTTGGTGGCGCTATAACATGGAAAAAACACAAAAAGGGCTATAACCACGCGACCGCTAGTCCGATTGACTTGAAAATTGGTAAGCAGTGTCTTGGCCCAAGGTACCATGTCTGTCTATGAGAACATTGGCGTATCTAAAAAAACATGGCCGCCATCGGCCAATGAAATTTGAGCACCTATTAGACAGGGTTAACGGAGGTCGACCAGAACGAAACTCAGTAGGCATGTTTGAGTCATGGTCCTAGAGGTCTGTAAGAATTTTGAAAGAAATCGGCCACTAGTTGGCGCTAACGAGTTTTTTGGCTCTGCAATCACGTGGTGTTGCACACATCGGCAAAATATGCATATCATATGATAGATCTCCTCATGTTGAACAACTTTGCCTCTAGAACCATTTCGGTCAATCAAATTGTTAAATAAATATTTGCAATAATGTTAAAAACCTACTTTTGCGAACTAGTCCCTGGTTTTTTGCGCAATCAGAACCAAACCAGTCTAGGACAATTCTCTGGACTCTCTAGATCAATAATTATCAAAAAAAAGTTGATTTCTTGCATTTGGATGGCTATAACAGAGCCATTTAGAAAAGAGGCGTGGCAAAATACACCCAAAAGCCTATAAATCCTAAGAGGAAACTCAAAACTTCACGAAAATTGTTGGGTATATGTGGCATAACATGTTGAAGACACATGCAATGTTTTATGGAGATCGGAGTATAGGGGGCGCTATAAGTGTTAAAAAGCTTTGAAAACCATGTATTCCCTATGGTGAATTGCCTGTAAATGGTATTTTCCATCTCTGTAATCAGGTGGGGTTAAAACAGCCACATAATATGCATATATTATGATAGATCTTCTCATACTGAACAACTTTGCCTCTAAACTAGTCCTAGGTTTTTTGCCTGATCGGAACCAAACCACAGCAGTATGATTCTCTGCACTCTCCTGATCAATTCATATTTAGACTTTATAAAGTCACTATTATAATATTTAAAATCACATTTTGTCAGTTTATCACTTCATTTCACCTGATATCTCTCAAATTCATTCAGTGCTTAAAAACCTTTCATGCAAAAGGCGTCAAATGCTTAAAGACCTTAAATGGCTTGAACCCCGCTAAATGCTGCTCGCAGCTTTAATTAGGGGTTCAAGCACGAAGTGCTGAACACCTATTGTATTTGTACTGATTTTTAGGGGTTCAAGCACGAAGTGCTGAACACCTATTGTATTTGTACTGATTTTTATTATTAGGGGTTCAAGCACGAAGTGCTGAACACCTATTGTATTTGTACTGATTTTTATTAGGGGTTCAAGCACGAAGTGCTGAAACCCTATTGTAATTGTAAAGATTTTTATTATTAGGGGTTCAAGCACGAAGTGCTGAAACCCTATTGTAATTGTAAAGATTTTTATTATTAGGGGTTCAAGCACGAAGTGCTTGAAAACCTATTGTTATTGTAAGGATTTTTATTATTATTATTTTTCTTCTCCCCTAAAACGCATCGTGCAGCCCAAACCGTAAGTGCTAGAGACTTGAAACTTTGCCAAAAGGTAGTCCAAAAATCGAGGAGAGGTTATCAAAGTATGAGCCCGATTGGCCAATAGGTGGCGCTATAGCGCAAAAAACAAAAAAAAAATACTATTTTGCTTATATCTCAAAAACCCATTGTCGCACATTCAAGTGTCTTACATCATTGGAATCCTTGGCTCAAGCCGAACAAAACGTATATCTCCGATTTCATTTCCGTCATGAAAATTTTTCCGCCATTTTGAATTTTGTTGAAAACCTACTTTTGCGAACTAGTCCCTGGTTTTTTGACCGATCGGAACCAAACCAGTGCCAAAATGTTCACTGTAGTCTTAATATCAATAATTATCGAAAAAAAGTTGAAATTTCGATTCACAGACGATGAGGGGCGTGAAAATGTACATTGAAGGCGGAGCCTATTTTACTAAAGAGGCTATAACTCAAGAAAGAAATGAGATATCTTCACCAAACTTGGTACACATATGTAGGGACTCAATTTGAGGTCACGATAAAAAAATCGCGACGATTGGCCACTGGGTGGCGCTATAATGTGAAAAAAACATGAAAATAGCTATAACCACAAGACCGCTAGTCCGATTGACCTGAAAATTGGTATGCAGTGTCTTCGCCCAAGGTACCATGTATGTCTATGAGGACATTGGCGTATCTCAAAAAACATGGCCGCCATCGGCCAATTACATTTGAGCACCTATTAGACAGGGTTAACGGAGGTCGATCGGAACAAAACTTGATGGGCATGTTTGACTCATGGTCCTAGAGGTCTGTAAGAATTTTGAAAGAAATCGGCCACTAGTTGGCGCTAAAGAGTTTTATGGCTCTGTAATCACGTGGTGTTGCACACATCTGCAAAATATGCATATCATTTGATAGATCTCCTCATGCTGAACAACTTTGCCTCTAGAACCATTGCTGTCAATCAAATTGTTAATTAAATATTTGCAATTATGTTAAAAACCTACTTTTGCGAACTAGTCCCTGGTTTTTTGCTCGGCCGGAACCAAGCCAGTCTAGGACAATTCTCTGGACTCTCTAGATCAATAATTATTAAAAAAAGTTGAACTTTTGCATTTGGATGGCTATAACAGGGCCAATTAGAAAAGAGGCTTGGCAAAATACACTCAAAAGCCTATAAATCCTAAGGGGAAACTCAAAACTTCACGAAAATTGTTGGGTACATGTGGCATAACATCCTGATGAAGCATGCAAAGTTTTAAAGAGATCGGACTATAGGTGGCGCTATAACTGTGAAAAAGCTGTAAAAACCATGCATTTCCTATAGTGAATTGCCTATATTGGCTGTAAATGGACTTTTCCATCTATTATTTCAGTGTTTAAAAACTTGCTAAATAAAACTTAATGTCTTTAATGCCTATGTGCTTAAAAGGCCTTAAAAGCTTGAACCCCGCTAAATGCTGCTTGCAGCTTTAATTATTATTATTATTATTATTTTTCTTCTCCCCTAAAACTGAACGTGCAGACAAAACCGTAAGTGCTAGAGACTTCAAACTTGGCCAATAGGTAGTCCTCAATTTGGGGAGAACCTGAGAAGCTATGACCCCGATTGGCCTATAGGTGGCGCTACAGCGACCAAAAGCGCAAAAGGGCTCATAACTCCTAAACCGTGTACTCCACACTCAAGTGTCTTATATCATTGGAAAGCTGAGACCATGACGAACAAAACGTATATCTCCGATTTCATTTCCGTCATGAAAATTTTTCCGCCATTTTGAATTTTGTCGAAAACCTACTTTTGCGAACTAGTCCCTGGTTTTTTGACCGATCGGAACCAAACCAGTGCCAAAATGTTCTCTGTAGGCTGAATATCAATAATTATCGAAAAAATGTTGATATTTCGATTCACGGTTGCTAAGGGGATTCAAAATGGACGTTCAGGGCAGAGCCTATTTTACTAAAAAGGCTATAACTCCAGAAAGAAATGAGCTATCTTCACCAAACTTGGTACACATGTTTATGGGCTCATTCTTTGGTCACGATAAAAAAATCGCGACGATTGGCCACTTGGTGGCGCTATAACATGAAAAAAACACTAAAACGGCTATAACCACGCGACCGCTAGTCCGATTGACTTGAAAATTGGTATGCGGTGTCTTGGCCCAAGGCCCCATGTATGTCTATGAGGACATTGGCGTATCTCAAAAAACATGGCCGCCATCGGCCAATGAAATTTGAGCACCTATTAGACGGGGTTAACGGAGGCCGATCGGAACGAAACTTGGTGGGCCTGTTTGACTCATGGTCCTAGAGGACTGTAAGAATTTTGAAAGAAATCGGCCACTAGTTGGCGCTAACGAGCTTTATGGCTCTGCAATCACGTGGTGTTGCAAACATCCCCAAAATATGCATATCATATGATAGACCTCCTCGTGCTGAACAACTTTGCCTCTGGAACCATTGCTGTCAATCAAATCGTTAGTTAAATATTCGCAATTATGTTAAAAACCTACTTTTGCGAACTAGTCCCTGATTTTTTGCACGACCGAAACCAAACCAGTCTAGGACAATTCTCTGGACTCTCTAGATCAATAATTATCAAAAAAAAGTTGAACTTTTGCATTTGGATGGCTATAACAGGGCCAATTAGAAAAGAGGCGTGGCAAAATACACTCAAAAGCCTATAAATCCTAAGCGAAAACTCAAAACTTCACGAAAATTGATGGGTATATGTGGCATAACAATGTGAAGAAGGATGCAACATTTCATGGAGATCGGAGTATAGGTGGCGCTATAAGTGTTAAAAAGCTTTGAAAACCATGTATTCCTATGGTGAATTGCCTGTATTGGCTGTAAATGGTATTTTCCATCGATTATTTCAGCATGCTAATTGTGTTACCAGTATGTTAAAAACATGCTAATCGTGTTAGCATTTTGCTAAAAACATGTCAGCAGTGTAGGGTAGCAACAGGGCCACAAGTTTTGCCATTGCAAGCACAACTCAAATTCAGTCTTTATAAAGTCACTATTTTAACATTTGCAATCGAATTTTGTCAATGTATCACTTCATTTCACCTGAGCTCCCAGATTTAATTATTTTACTGCTTTAGAGCCTTAAATGCAATACGCCTTAAATGCTTAAATGCCTTAAGTCGCTTGAACCCCGCTAATTGCTGCTCGCAGCTATATTTATTATTATTATTATTATTATTATTATTATTATTATTCAGCCGAAAAACTCATCGTGCAGACCAAACTGTAAGGGCTAGAGACTTGAAACTTGGCCAATAGGTAGTACAAAAATCGAGGAGAGGTTATCAAATTATGAGCCAGATTGGCCTATAGGTGGCGCTATAGCAATCAATTGCGCGAAATGGCTCATAACTCCTAAACCGTTTGATCCACACTCAAGTGTCTTATATCATTGGAAAGCTGAGACCTTGGCGAACAAAACGTATATCTCCGATTTCATTTCCGTCATGAAAATTTTTCCGCCATTTTGAATTTTGTTGAAAACCTACTTTTGCAAACTAGTCCCTGAGTTTTTGACCGATCGGAACCAAACCAGTGGCAAAATGTTGTCTGTAGTCTGAATATCAATAATCTTTGAAAAAAAGTTGAAATTTCGATTCACGGAAGATAAGGGGATCAAAATGGACGCTCAGGGCGGAGCCTATTTTACTAAAGAGGCTATAACTCCAGCAAGAAATGAGATATCTTCACCAAACTTGGTACACATGTGTATGGGCTCAATTTGAGGTCACGATAAAAAAATCGCGACGATTGGCCACTTGGTGGCGCTATAATGTGAAAAAATCATGAAAATGGCTATAACCACGCGATTGCTAGTCCGATTGACCTGAAAATTTGTATGCAGTGTCTTGGCCCAAGGCCCCATGTATGTCTATGAGAACATTGGCGTATCTCAAAAAACATGGCCGCCATCGGCCAATGAATTTGAGCATCTATTAGACAAGGTTATCGGAGGCCGATCGGAACGAAACTCAGTGGGCATGTTTGACTCATGGTCCTAGAGGTCTGTAAGAATTTTGAAAGAAATCGGCCACTAGTTGGCGCTAACAAGTTTTATGGCTCTGTAATCGCGTGGTGTTGCACATATCCACAAAATATGCATATCATATGATAGATCTCCTCATGCTGAACAACTTTGCCTCTAGAACCATTGCTGTCAATCAAATCATTAATTCAATTTCTGTAATTATGTTGAAAACCTACTTTTGCGAACTAGTCCCTGGTTTTTTGCCCGATCGGAACCAAACCAGTCTAGGATAATTCTCTGGACTCTCTAGATCAATAATCTTTGAAAAAAAGTTGAACTTTTACATTTGGATGGCTATACCAGGGCCATTTTAAAAAGAGGCGTGGCAATATACACTCAAAAGCCTATAAATCCTAAGGTAAAACTCAAAACTTCACGAAAATTGTTGGGTATATGTGGCTTACCATGCTGATGAAGCATGCAAAGTTTTAAAGAGATCGGAGTAGAGGTGGCGCTATAAGTGTTAAAAAGCTTTAAAAACCATGCATTTCCTATGGTAAATTGCCTATATTGGCTGTAAATGGACTTTTCCATCTATTATTTCAGTGTTTAAAATCTTGCTAAATAAAACTTAATGTCTTTAATGCCTATGTGCTTAAAAGGCCTTAAAGGCTTGAACCCCGTTAAATGCTGCTTGCAGCTTTAATTATTATTATTATTATTATTATTCAGCCGAAAAACGCATCGTGCAGACCAAACTGTAAGGGCTAGAGACTTGAAACTTGGCCAATAGGTAGTACAAAAATCGAGGAGAGGTTATCAAATTATGAGCCAGATTGGCCCATAGGTGGCGCTATAGCAACCAAAAGCGCGAAAGGGCTCATAAATCCTAAACCGTTGCTCCTAAGGGTCAAGTGTCTTATATCATTGGAAAGCTGAGACCATGACGAAAAAAACGTATATCTCCGATTTCATTTCCGTCATTAAAAATTTTCCGCCATTTTGAATTTTGTCAAAATCCTACTTTTGCGAACTAGTCCCTGGTTTTTTGACCAATTGGAACCAAACCTGTGCAGAAATGTTGTCTGTAGTCTCAATATCAATATTCATTGACAAAAAGTTGAAATTTCGATTCACGGAAGATAAGGGGATTCAAAATGGACGCTCAGGGCGGAGCCTATTTTACTAAAAAGACTATAACTCAAAAATGAAATGAGATATCTTCACCAAACTTGGTACACATGTGCATGGGCTCAATTTGAGGTCACGATAAAAAAATCGCGATGATTGGCCACTTGGTGGCGCTATAATGTGAAAAAAACATGAAAATAGCTATAACCACGCGACTGCTAGTCCGATTCACCTGAAAATGGGCAAGCATTGTCTTGGTCCAAGGCCCCATGTATGTCTATGAGAACATCGGCGTATCTCAAAAAACATGGCCGCTATCGGCCAATTAAATTTGAGCACCTATAATACAAGGTTAACGGAGGCTGATCGGAACAAAACTTGATGGGCATGTTTGACTCATGGCCCTAGAGGTCTGTAAGAATTTTGAAAGAAATTGGCCACTAGTTGGCGCTAACGAGTTTTATGGCTCTGTAATCACGTGGTGTTGCACACATCGGCAAAATATGCATATCATATGATAGATCTCCTCATGTTGAACAACTTTGCCTCTAGAACCATTGCTGTCAGTCAAATCATTAATTCAATATTTGCAATTATGTTAAAAACCTACTTTTGCGAACTAGTCCCTGGTTTTTTGACCGATCGAAACCAAACCAGTGCCAAAATGTTCTCTGTAGTCTGATTATCAATATTCATTGAGAAAAAGTTGAAATTTCAATTTACGGTTGCTAAGGGGTGGAAAAAGAATGTTGTGGGCGGAGCCTATTTTACTAAAAAGGCTATAACTCAAGAAGGAAATGAGATATCTTCACCAAACTTGGAACACATGTGTATGGGCTCAATTGTTGGTCTCGATAAAAAAAATCGCGATGTTTGACCAGTTGGTGGCGCTATAATGTGAAAAAAACAACGACCGCTAGTCCGATTGACCTGAAAATTGATATGCAGTGTCTTGGCCCAAGTTACTATATAAGTCTATGAGGACATTGGTGTATCTCAAAAAACATGGCCGCCATCAGCCAATGAATTTTAAACACCTATTAGATGGGGTTAACGGAGGTCGATCGGAACGAAACTCAGTGGACATGTTTGACTCATGGTCCTAGAGGTCTGTAAGAATTTTGAAAGAAATTGTGTTCAGTGTTTCAGTGTTTAAAATCTTGCTAAATAAAACTTAATGTCTTTAATGCCTATGTGCTTTAAAGGCCTTAAAGGCTTGAACCCCGCTAAATGCTGCTTGCAGCTTTAATTATTATTATTATTATTCAGCCGAAAAACGCATCGTGCAGACCAAACCGTAAGAGCTGGAAACTTGAAACTTTGTCAATAGGTAGTCCAAAAATCGAGGAGAGGTTATCAAATTATGAGCCAGATTGGCCTATAGGTGGCGCTATAGCAATCAATTGCGAGAAAGGGCTCATAACTCCTGGACCGATCGGAACCAAACCAAGGTCAAAATGTTCTCTGGTGTCTAATTATCAAAAGTTATCGAAAAAAATTTGAAATTTCGATTCATTTT
Source organism: Pseudorasbora parva (assembly GCF_024679245.1). Lineage (NCBI taxonomy): Eukaryota > Metazoa > Chordata > Actinopteri > Cypriniformes > Gobionidae > Pseudorasbora > Pseudorasbora parva. The sequence continues at coordinate 12,143,716 of NC_090191.1, read as the reverse complement.
TGCTAAAGGGCTTCAAAATGGACGTTCAGGGCGGAGCCTATTTTACTAAAAAGGCTATAACTCAAGAAGGAAATTAGATATCTTCACCAAACTTGGTACACATGTGTATGGGCTCAGTCTTTGGTCACGATAAAAATATCGCGACAATTGGCCACTTGGTGGCGCTATAACATGAAAAAAACACAAAAACGGCTATAACCATACGACCGCTAGTCCGATTGACTTGAAAATTGGTATGCGGTGTCGTGGCCCAAGGCACCATGTATGTCTATGAGGACATTGGCGTATCTCAAAAAACATGGCCGCCATAGGCCAATGAAATTTGAGTACTGTAATGAAGTTCGTTCATGGGAAGGAAGGAGGCGGGAACCGGCGAACGTTTCACAAACATTTATTAACTCAAAATAAAATAAACAAAACGAAAGTAAAACCGCGGACAGCCCCTCACGGACGACTGCCCGCAAACACACACAAAATAAAACGTGGGCAGCCCCTCACGGACGACTGCCCACAAACACATAAACAAAACATAACATAAAATTCCAGGCCTGGTCCTCTCTCGTCTTCCGCAGCTCTTGCTCCTCCTTATATGCTCCCGTCACATGGCCGCGAGACGAGACCGGTGTGCCACGCAGCTGGCACTCATGAACGTTAATCACCGGCCCGCTCTCGCGGTCCCTCGCCCCGCTGCCTGTCACACCACATACCCCCATCGCCCCTCGCAGGCCGGGGGGCACTCCCGAGACTGCGCTCTACTCCCCCCCCCCCCCCTCTCCCGGGGGGGCCGATCATGGCGGCCGCGGCACCTGGGGGTAAGGACAGAGAGGCGAGAGAAATGTAGACGGGAGCACGAGGAGCCCACGGAGCCCGCGGACGAGAGAGGGGAGAGAGGGAAAAAAGAAAAAGAGAAAAAAAAAAAATTCTGGTCCGGTTCCCCGACACACTGCCGCTCGGTCCTCACCAGCCGAGAGGCTCTTCCTCGCGGTGCTATGCGATGGTGCTGGACGCCCGGTGGACGGCCCGATCCTCCTCCGCCCCCTGGCGGCCGGCGGTGGCTCCTCCTATTGAGGGCAGTCGGCAGCGAGCTCCGGGTTCCCTGCTCCTCCCCGTTCCGGCGGATGGCAGCAGGCTCCGGCCCACGGCGAACGCCGGCAACTCCTCCGCTCCCTCCAGGACGGCCGCCACCCCACCTCGACCCAGGGGCACGGCAGCGAGCTCTCCGTCCCACCGGTCTTCACTCGCTCCAGCACCACCGCCTCGGGCAGTCACTCGCGGTCTTTCTTCATCCGCGCTGCCCGAACTCCTCAGCACCGCGATCCCCCTCAGCAGCGAGGGCTCTCCGACAGCGCGTCCCTCCTTCCTCCCGGGTTTTCGGCACCAATGTAATGAAGTTCGTTCATGGGAAGGAAGGAGGCGGGAACCGGCGAACGTTTCACAAACATTTATTAACTCAAAATAAATAAACAAAACGAAAGTAAAACCGCGGACAGCCCCTCACGGACGACTGCCCGCAAACACACACAAAATAAAACGTGGGCAGACCCTCACGGACGACTGCCCACAAACACATAAACAAAACATAACATAAAATTCCAGGCCTGGTCCTCTCTCGTCTCCCGCAGCTCTTGCTCCTCCTTATATATGCTCCCGTCACATGGCCGCGAGACGAGACCGGTGTGCCACGCAGCTGGCACTCATGAACGTTAATCACCGGCCCGCTCTCGCGGTCCCTCGCCCCGCTGCCTGTCACACCACATACCCCCATCGCCCCTCGCAGGCCGGGGGGCACTCCCGAGACTGCGCTCTACTCCCCCCCCCCCCCCCCCTCCCGGGGGGGGCCGATCACGGCGGCCGCGGCACCTGGGGGTAAGGACAGAGAGGCGAGAGAAATGTAGACGGGAGCACGAGGAGCCCACGGAGCCCGTGGACGAGAGAGGGGAGAGAGGGAAAAAAGAAAGAAAGAGAAAAAGAAAAGAAAAAAAAAAATTCTGGTCCGGTTCCCCGACACACTGCCGCTCGGTCCTCACCAGCCGAGAGGCTCTTCCTCGCGGTGCTATGCGATGGTGCTGGACGCCCGGTGGACGGCCCGATCCTCCTCCGCCCCCTGGCGGCCGGCGGTGGCTCCTCCTATTGAGGGCAGTCGGCAGCGAGCTCCGGGTTCCCTGCTCCTCCCCGTTCCGGCGGATGGCAGCAGGCTCCGGCCCACGGCGAACGCCGGCAACTCCTCCGCTCCCTCCAGGACGGCCGCCACCCCACCTCGACCCAGGGGCACGGCAGCGAGCTCTCCGTCCCACCGGTCTTCACTCGCTCCAGCACCACCGCCTCGGGCAGTCACTCGCGGTCTTTCTTCATCCGCGCTGCCCGAACTCCTCAGCACCGCGATCCCCCTCAGCAGCGAGGGCTCTTCGACAGCGCGTCCCTCCTTCCTCCCGGGTTTTCGGCACCAATGTAATGAAGTTCGTTCATGGGAAGGAAGGAGGCGGGAACCGGCGAACGTTTCACAAACATTTATTAACTCAAAATAAAATAAACAAAACGAAAGTAAAACCGCGGACAGCCCCTCACGGACGACTGCCCGCAAACACACACAAAATAAAACGTGGGCAGCCCCTCACGGACGACTGCCCACAAACACATAAACAAAACATAACATAAAATTCCAGGCCTGGTCCTCTCTCGTCTTCCGCAGCTCTTGCTCCTCCTTATATGCTCCCGTCACATGGCCGCGAGACGAGACCGGTGTGCCACGCAGCTGGCACTCATGAACGTTAATCACCGGCCCGCTCTCGCGGTCCCTCGCCCCGCTGCCTGTCACACCACAAGTACCTATTATGTTTATGGCTCTGTAATCACGTGGTGTTGCATACATCCGCAAAATATGCATATCATATGATAGATCTCCTCATGTTGAACAACTTTGCCTCTAGGGCCATTGCTGTCAATCAAATCGTTAATTAAATATTCGTAATTATGTTAAAAACCTACTTTTGTGAACTTGACCCTGGTTTTTTGCCCGATCAGAACCAAACAAGTCTAGGACAGTTGTCTGGACTCTTTAGATCAATAACTATCAAAAAAAAGTTGAACTTTTGCATTTGGATGGCCATAACAGGGCCATTTAAAAAAGAGGCGTGGCAAAATACACTCAAATGCCTGTAAATCCTAAGGGGAAACTCAAAACTTCACGAAAATCGTTGGGTACATGTGGCATAACATGCTGATGAAGCATGCAATGTTTTAAAGAGATCGGACTATAGGTGGCGCTATAACTGTGAAAAAGCTATAAAAACCATGCATTTCCTATGGTAAATTGCCTATATTGGCTGTAAATGGACTTTTCCATCTATTATTTTAGTGTTTAAAACCTTGCTAAATAAAACTTAGTGTCTTTAATGCCTATGTGCTTAAAAGGCCTTAAAGGCTTGAACCCCGCTTAAATGCTGCTTGCAGCTTTAATTATTATTATTATTCTCCCCTAAAACGCATCGTGCAGACCAAACCGTAAGGGCTAGAGACTTGACACTTTGCCACATGGTAGCCCAAAAATCGAGGAGAGCTTATCAAATTATGACCCCGATTGGCCAATAGGGGGCGCTACAGCAATCAAAAGCGCAAAATGGCTCATAACTCCTAAACCGTTTAGTCCACACTCAAGTGTCTTATATCATTGGAAAGCTGAGACCATGGCAAACAAAACGTATATCTCCGATTTTATTTCCGTCTGGAAAAATTTTCCGCCATTTTGAATTTTGTCGAAAAACTACTTTTGCGAACTAGTCCCTGGTTTTTTGACCAATCGGAACCAAACCAGTGCCAAAATGTTTTCTGTAGTCTGAAAATCAATATTCATTGAAAAAAAGTTGAAATTTCGATTCACGGAAGATAAGGGGATTCAAAATGGACGCTCAGGGCGGAGCCTATTTTACTAAAAAGACTATAACTCAATAATGAAATGAGATATCTCCACCAAACTTGGTACACATGTGTATGGGCTCAATTTGAGGTCACGATAAAAAAATCGCGACGATTGGCCACTTGGTGGCGCAATAATGTGAAAAAAACCTGCAAATAGCTATTACCATGCGACTGTTTCTCCGATTTACCTGAAAATTGGTATGCAGTGTCTTGGCCCAAGGTAGCATGTATTTCCCTGAGGATATTGGCGTATCTCAAAAAACATGGCCGCCATCGGCCAATGAAGTTTGAGCACTTATTAGACAAGGTTATCGGAGGCGGATCGGAACGAAACTCGGTGGGCATGTTTGACTCATGGTCCTAGAGGTCTGTAAGAATTTTGAAAGAAATCAGCCACTAGTTGGCGCTAACGAGTTTTATGGCTCTGTAATCACGTGGTGTAGCATACATCGGCAAAATATGCATATCATTTGATAGATCTCCTCATGCTGAACAACTTTGCCTCTAGAACCATTGCTGTCAATCAAATCGTTAATTAAATATTTGCAATTATGTTAAAAACCTACTTTTGCGAACTAGTCCCTGGTTTTTTGCCCGACCGGAACAAAACTAGTCTAGGAAAATTCTATACACTCTCTAGATAAATATTCATTGAAAAAAAGTTGAACTTTTGCATTTGGATGGCTATATCAGGGCCAATTAGAAAAGAAGCTTGGCAAAATATACTCAAAAGCCTATAAATCCTAAGGGAAAACTCAAAACTTCACGAAAAGTGTTGGGTATATGTGGCATACCATGCTGATGAAGCATGCAACGTTTTACAAAGATCGGAGTATAGGTGGCGCTATAACTGTTAAAAAGCTTTAAAAACCATGCATTTCCTATGGTAAATTGCCCATATTGGCTGTAAATGGACTTTTCCATCTATTATTTTAGTGTTTAAAATCTTGCTAAATAAAACTTAATGTCTTTAATGCCTATGTGCTTAAAAGGCCTTAAAGGCTTGAACCCCGCTAAATGCTGCTTGCAGCTTTAATTATTATTATTATTATTATTATTCTCCGCTAAAACGCATCGTGCAGACCAAACCGTAAGAGCTGGAAATTTGAAACTTTGTCAGATGGTAGTACTCATGTTGGGGAGACCCTGAGAAGCTATGACCCCAATTGGCCCATAGGTGGCGCTATAGCAATCAATTGCGAGAAAAGGCTCATAACTCCTAAACCGTTTGGTCCACACTCAAGTGTCATATATCGTTGGAAAGCTGAGTCCTTGGCGAACAAAATGTATATCTCAGATTTTATTTGCAGCAAATTTTTCCGCCATTTTGAATTTTATTGAAAACCTACTTTTGCAAACTAGTCCCTGGTTTTTTGACCGATCGGAACCAAACCAGTGTCAAAATGTTCTCTGGTCTCTGTTTATCAATAGTTATCAAAAAAAAGTTGAAATTTCGATTCATTTATGCTAATTGGCTTCAAAATGGACGTTCAGGGCGGAGCCTATTTTACTAAAAAGGCTATAACTCAAGAAGGAAATGAGATATCGTCACCAAACTTGGTACACATGTATATCGGCTCAATTTGAGGTCACGATAAAAAAATCGCGGTGATTGGCCACTTGGTGGCGCTATAATGCGAAAAAAACATGAAAAGGGCTGTAACCACGCGACCGCTAGTCCGATTGACCTGAAAATTGGTATGCAGTGTCTTGGTCCAAGGCCCCATGTACGTCTATGAGGACATTGGCGTATCTCAAAAAACATGGCCGCCATCGGCCAATGAAATTTGAGCACCTATTAGATGGGGTTAACAGAGACCGATCGGAACGAAACTTGATGGGCATGTTTGACTCATGGTCCTAGAGGTCTGTAAGAATTTTGAAAGAAATCGGCCACTAGTTGGCGCTAACGAGTTTTATGGCTTGAAATCACGTGTTTTTTCACGCATCCACAAAATATGCATATCATATGATAGATCTCCTCATGCTGAACAAATTTGCCTCTAGAACCATTGCTGTCAATCAAATCATTAATTAAATATTCACAATTATGTTAAAAACCTACTTTTGCAAACTAGTCCCTGGTTTTTTGACCGATCGGAACCAAACCAGTGTCAAAATGTTCTCTGGTCTCTGTTTATCAATAGTTATCGAAAAAAAGTTGAAATTTCAATTCATTTTTGCTAATTGGCTTCAAAATGGACGTTCAGGGCGTAGCCTATTTTACTAAAAAGGCTATAACTCAAGAAGGAAATGAGATATCGTCACCAAACTTGGTACACATGTATATCGGCTCAATTTGAGGTCACGATAAAAATATTGCGACGATTGGCCACTTGGTGGCGCTATAATGTGAAAAAAAACATGAAAAGGGCTATAACCACGTGATCGCTAGTCCAATTAACCTGAAAATTGGTATGCAGACATTGGCGTATCTCAAAAAACATGGCCGCCATCGGCCAATGAAATTTGAGCACCTATTAGACAAGGTTAACAGAGGCCGATCGGAACGAAACTTGGTGGGCATGTTTGACTCATGGTCCTAGAGGTCTGTAAGATTTTTGAAAGAAATCGGCCACTAGTTGGCGCTAACTCAAAAGGGAAGCTCAAAAATTCACGAAAATTGTTGGGTATATGTAGCATGACATGCTGATGAAGCATGAAAAGTTTTAAAGAGATCGGACTATAGGTGGCGCTATAACTGTTAAAAAGCTATAAAAACCATGCATTTTTTATGGTAAATTGCCTATATTGGCTGTAAATGGACTTTTCCATCTATTATTTCAGTGTTTAAAATCTTGCTAAATAAAACTTAATGTCTTTAATGCCTATGTGCTTAAAAGGCCTTAAACGCTTGAACCCCGCTAAATGCTGCTTGCAGCTTTAATTATTATTATTATTCTGCCGTAAAACTCATCGTGCAGACCAAACCGTAAATGCTAGAGACTTCAAACTTTGTCAATAGGTAGTCCAAAAATCGAGGAGAGGTTATCAAATTATGAGCCAGATTGGCCAATAGGTGGCGCTACAGCAACCAAAAACGCGAAATGGCTCATAACTCCTAAACCGTTGCTTCTAAGGGTCAAGTGTCTTATATCATTGGAAAGCTGAGACCATGAGGAACAAAACGTATATCTCCGATTTCATTTCCGGTATGCAAATTTTTCCGCCATTTTGAATTTTGTCAAAAACCTACTTTTGCGAACTAGTCCCTGGTTTTTTGACATATCGGAACCAAACCAGTGCCAAAATGTTCTCTCTAGTCTGATTATCAATAATTATCAAAAAAAAGTTGAAATTTTGACTCATGAACGAAAAGGGGCGTGGAAATGTTCATTTAAGGCGGAGCCTATTTTACTAAAGAGGCTATAACTCCAGCAAGAAATGAGATATCTTCACCAAACTTGGTCCACATGTTTAGGGTCTCAGTCTTTGGTCACGATAAAAAAACCGCGACGATTGGCCACTTGGTGGCGCTATAACATGGAAAAAACACAAAAAGGGCTATAACCACGCGACCGCTAGTCCGATTGACTGGAAAATTGGTATGCAGTGTCTTGGCCCAAGGCCCCATGTCAGTCTATGAGAACATTGGCGTATCTCAAAAAACATGGCCGCCATCGGCCAATGAAATTTGAGCACCTATTAGACAGGGTTAACGGAGGTCGATCAGAACGAAACTCAGTGGGCATGTTTAACTCATGGTCCTAGAGGTCTGTAAGAATTTTGAAAGAAATCGGCCACTAGTTGGCGCTAACGAGTTTTTTGGCTCTGCAATCACGTGGTGTTGCACACATCGGCAAAATATGCATATCATATGATAGATCTCCTCATGTTGAACAACTTTGCCTCTAGAACTATTACTGTCAATCAAATCGTTAAATAAATATTTGCAATTATGTTAAAAACCTACTTTCGCGAACTAGTCCCTGGTTTTTTGCCCAATCAGAACCAAACCAGTCTAGGATAATTCTCTGGACTCTCTAGATCAATAATTATCAAAAAAAGTGGATTTTTTGCATTTGGATGGCTATAACAGGGCCATTTAGAAAAGAGGCGTGGCAAAATACACTCAAAAGCCTATAAATCCTAAGGGGAAACTCAAAACTTCACAAAAATTGTTGGGTATATGTGGCATAACATGTTGAAGACACATGCAAAGTTTTATGGAGATCGGAGTATAGGGGGCGCTATAAGTGTTAAAAAGCTTTGAAAACCATGTATTCCCTATGGTGAATTGCCTGTAAATTGTATTTTCCATCTCTGTAACCAGGTGGGGTTAAAACCTGATATCTCTCAAATTCATTCAGTGCTTAAAAGCCTTTCATGCAAAAGGCGTCAAATGCTTAAAGACCTTAAATGGCTTGAACCCCGCTAAATGCTGCTCGCAGCTTTAATTATTATTATTATTATTCTGCCGTAAAACTCATCGTGCAGACCAAACCGTAAATGCTAGAGACTTCAAACTTTGTCAATAGGTAGTCCAAAAATCGAGGAGAGGTTATCAAATTATGAGCCAGATTGGCCAATAGGTGGCGCTACAGCAACCAAAAACGCGAAATGGCTCATAACTCCTAAACCGTTCATCCTAAGGGTCAAGTGTCTTATATCATTGGAAAGCTGAGACCTTGGCGAACAAAACGTATATCTCCGATTTCATTTCCGGTATGCAAATTTTTCCGCCATTTTGAATTTTGTCAAAATTCTACTTTTGCGAACTAGTCCCTGGTTTTTTGACATATCAGAACCAAAGCAGTGCCAAAATGTTCTCTCTAGACTGAGTATCAATAATTATCAAAAAAAAGTTGAAATTTTGACTCATGAACGAAAAGGGGCGTGGAAATGTACATTTAAGGCGGAGCCTATTTTACTTAAGAGGCTATAACTCCAGCAAGAAATGAGATATCTTCACCAAACTTGGTACACATGTTTATGGGCTCAGTTTTTGGTCACGATAAAAAAATCGCGACGATTGGCCACTTGGTGGCGCTATAACATGGAAAAAACACAAAAAGGGCTATAACCACGCGACCGCTAGTCCGATTGACTTGAAAATTGGTAAGCAGTGTCTTGGCCCAAGGTACCATGTCTGTCTATGAGAACATTGGCGTATCTAAAAAAACATGGCCGCCATCGGCCAATGAAATTTGAGCACCTATTAGACAGGGTTAACGGAGGTCGACCAGAACGAAACTCAGTAGGCATGTTTGAGTCATGGTCCTAGAGGTCTGTAAGAATTTTGAAAGAAATCGGCCACTAGTTGGCGCTAACGAGTTTTTTGGCTCTGCAATCACGTGGTGTTGCACACATCGGCAAAATATGCATATCATATGATAGATCTCCTCATGTTGAACAACTTTGCCTCTAGAACCATTTCGGTCAATCAAATTGTTAAATAAATATTTGCAATAATGTTAAAAACCTACTTTTGCGAACTAGTCCCTGGTTTTTTGCGCAATCAGAACCAAACCAGTCTAGGACAATTCTCTGGACTCTCTAGATCAATAATTATCAAAAAAAAGTTGATTTCTTGCATTTGGATGGCTATAACAGAGCCATTTAGAAAAGAGGCGTGGCAAAATACACCCAAAAGCCTATAAATCCTAAGAGGAAACTCAAAACTTCACGAAAATTGTTGGGTATATGTGGCATAACATGTTAAAGACACATGCAATGTTTTATGGAGATCGGAGTATAGGGGGCGCTATAAGTGTTAAAAAGCTTTGAAAACCATGTATTCCCTATGGTGAATTGCCTGTAAATGGTATTTTCCATCTCTGTAATCAGGTGGGGTTAAAACAGCCACATAATATGCATATATTATGATAGATCTTCTCATACTGAACAACTTTGCCTCTAAACTAGTCCTAGGTTTTTTGCCTGATCGGAACCAAACCACAGCAGTATGATTCTCTGCACTCTCCTGATCAATTCATATTTAGACTTTATAAAGTCACTATTATAATATTTAAAATCACATTTTGTCAGTTTATCACTTCATTTCACCTGATATCTCTCAAATTCATTCAGTGCTTAAAAACCTTTCATGCAAAAGGCGTCAAATGCTTAAAGACCTTAAATGGCTTGAACCCCGCTAAATGCTGCTCGCAGCTTTAATTAGGGGTTCAAGCACGAAGTGCTGAACACCTATTGTATTTGTACTGATTTTTAGGGGTTCAAGCACGAAGTGCTGAACACCTATTGTATTTGTACTGATTTTTATTAGGGGTTCAAGCACGAAGTGCTGAAACCCTATTGTAATTGTACTGATTTTTATTAGGGGTTCAAGCACGAAGTGCTGAAACCCTATTGTAATTGTACTGATTTTTAGGGGTTCAAGCACGAAGTGCTGAAACCCTATTGTAATTGTAAAGATTTTTATTATTATTATTATTATTATTTTTCTTCTCCCCTAAAACTGAACGTGCAGACAAAACCGTAAGTGCTAGAGACTTCAAACTTGGCCAATAGGTAGTCCTCAATTTGGGGAGAACCTGAGAAGCTATGACCCCGATTGGCCTATAGGTGGCGCTACAGCAACCAAAAGCGCAAAAGGGCTCATAACTCCTAAACCGTGTACTCCACACTCAAGTGTCTTATATCATTGGAAAGCTGAGACCATGACGAATAAAACGTATATCTCCGATTTCATTTCCGTCATGAAAATTTTTCCGCCATTTTGAATTTTGTCGAAAACCTACTTTTGCGAACTAGTCCCTGGTTTTTTGACAGATCGGAACCAAACCAGTGCCAAAATGTTCTCTGTAGGCTGAATATCAATAATTATCGAAAAAATGTTGATATTTCGATTCACGGTTGCTAAGGGGATTCAAAATGGACGTTCAGGGCGGAGCCTATTTTACTAAAAAGGCTATAACTCCAGAAAGAAATGAGCTATCTTCACCAAACTTGGTACACATCTTTATGGGCTCATTCTTTGGTCACGATAAAAAAATCGCGACGATTGGCCACTTGGTGGCGCTATAACATGAAAAAAACACTAAAACGGCTATAACCACGCGACCGCTAGTCCGATTGACTTGAAAATTGGTATGCGGTGTCTTGGCCCAAGGCCCCATGTATGTCTATGAGGACATTGGCGTATCTCAAAAAACATGGCCGCCATCGGCCAATGAAATTTGAGCACCTATTAGACGGGGTTAACGGAGGCCGATCGGAACGAAACTTGGTGGGCCTGTTTGACTCATGGTCCTAGAGGACTGTAAGAATTTTGAAAGAAATCGGCCACTAGTTGGCGCTAACGAGCTTTATGGCTCTGCAATCACGTGGTGTTGCAAACATCCCCAAAATATGCAAATCATATGATAGACCTCCTCGTGCTGAACAACTTTGCCTCTGGAACCATTGCTGTCAATCAAATCGTTAGTTAAATATTCGCAATTATGTTAAAAACCTACTTTTGCGAACTAGTCCCTGATTTTTTGCACGACCGAAACCAAACCAGTCTAGGACAATTCTCTGGACTCTCTAGATCAATAATTATCAAAAAAAGTTGAACTTTTGCATTTGGATGGCTATAACAGGGCCAATTAGAAAAGAGGTGTGGCAAAATACACTCAAAAGCCTATAAATCCTAAGCGAAAACTCAAAACTTCACGAAAATTGATGGGTATATGTGGCATAACAATGTGAAGAAGGATGCAACATTTCATGGAGATCGGAGTATAGGTGGCGCTATAAGTGTTAAAAAGCTTTGAAAACCATGTATTCCTATGGTGAATTGCCTGTATTGGCTGTAAATGGTATTTTCCATCGATTATTTCAGCATGCTAATTGTGTTACCAGTATGTTAAAAACATGCTAATCGTGTTAGCATTTTGCTAAAAACATGTCAGCAGTGTAGGGTAGCAACAGGGCCACAAGTTTTGCCATTGCAAGCACAACTCAAATTCAGTCTTTATAAAGTCACTATTTTAACATTTGCAATCGAATTTTGTCAATGTATCACTTCATTTCACCTGAGCTCCCAGATTTAATTATTTTACTGCTTTAGAGCCTTAAATGCAATACGCCTTAAATGCTTTAATGCCTTAAGTCGCTTGAACCCCGCTAATTGCTGCTCGCAGCTATATTTATTATTATTATTATTATTCTCCGATAAAACGCGTTGTGCAGCCCAAACCGTAAGGGCTAGAGACTTGAAAATTTACCCGAAGGTAGTCCAAAAATCGAGGAGAGGTTATCAAAATATGAGCCCAATCGGCCAATAGGTGGCGCTATAGCGCAAAAAACCAAAAATTTTTACATTTGTGAGCTTTTCTCATAAACCGGTGGTCGTAGACTCAAATGATTTATACTTTTGAAATCCTTGGGCCAAGACGAAAAAACTGTAAGCGGGAATTTTTTTGTTTCGTCTTAAAATGTCCGCCATTTTGGAGTATGTCTGAAACCTATTTTTGAGAACTAGTCCCTGGTTTTTTGACCGATCGGAACCAAACTAAAGTCAAAATGTTCTATGGTGGCTACTTATCAATAGTTATCAAAAAAAAGTTGAAATTTCGATTCATTTTTGCTAATTGGCTTCAAAATGGACATTCAGGGCGGAGCCTATTTTGCTAAAAAGGCTATAACTCAAGAAGGAAATGAGATATCGTCACCAAACTTGGTACACATGTGTATCGGCTCAATTTGAGGTCACGATAAAAAAATTGCGACGATTGGCCACTTGGTGGCGCTATAATGTGACAAAAACATGAAAAGGGCTATAACCACGCGACCGCTAGTCCGATTGACTTGAAAATTGGTATGCAGTGTCTTGGTCCAAGGCCCCATGTATGTCTATGAGGACATTGGTGTATCTCAAAAAACATGGCCGCCATCAGCCAATGAATTTTGAGCACATATTAGATGGGGTTAACAGAGGTCGATCGGAACGAAACTCATTGGACATGTTTGACTCATGGTCCTAGAGGTCTGTAAGAATTTTGAAAGAAATCGGCCACTAGTTGGCGCTAACCCAAAAGGGAAGCTCAAAAATTCACGAAAATTGTTGGGTATATGTGGCATGACATGCTGATGAAGCATGCAAAGTTTTAAAGAGATCGGACTATAGGTGGCGCTATAACTGTTAAAAAGCTAAAAGAACCATGCATTTCCTATGTTAAATTGCCTATATTGACTGTAAATGGACTTTTCCATCTATTATTTTAGTGTTTAAAATCTTGCTAAATAAAACTTAATGACTTTAATGCCTATGTGCTTAAAAGGCCTTAAAGGCTTGAACCCCGCTAAATGCTGCTTGCAGCTTTAATTATTATTATTATTCTCCGATAAAACGCATCGTGCAGACCAAACCGTAAGGGCTAGAGACTTGAAACTTTACCCGAAGGTAGTCCAAAAATCGAGGAGAGGTTATCAAATTATGAGCCAGATTGGCCTATAGGTGGCGCTATAGCAATCAATTGCGAGAAAGGGCTCATAACTCCTAAACCGTTTGGTCCACACTCAAGTGTCTTATATCATTGGAAAGCTGAGTCATTGGCGAACAAAACGTATATCTCCGATTTTATTTCCGTCATTAAAAAATTTCCGCCATTTTGAATTTTGTTGAAAATCTACTTTTGAGAACTAGTCCCTGGTTTTTTGACCGATCGGAACCAAACCAAGGTCAAAATGTTCTCTGTTGTCTAATTATCAATAGTTATCAAAAAAAAAATTAAATTTCGATTCATTTTTGCTAAAGGGCTTCAAAATGGACGTTCAGGGCGGAGCCTATTTTACTAAAAAGGCTATAACTCAAGAAGGAAATGAGATATCTTCACCAAACTTGGTACACATGTGTATGGGCTCAGTCTTTGGTCACGATAAAAATATCGGCACAATTGGCCACTTGGTGGCGCTATAACATGAAAAAAACACAAAAACGGCTATAACCACACGACCGCTAGTCTGATTGACTTGAAAATTGGTATGCGGTGTCGTGGCCCAAGGTACCATGTATGTCTATGAGGACATTGGCGTATCTCAAAAAACATGGCCGCCATAGGCCAATGAAATTTGAGCACCTATTATGTTTATGGCTCTGTAATCACGTGGTGTTGCAAACATCCGCAAAATATGCATATCATATGATAGATCTCCTCATGTTGAACAACTTTGCCTCTAGGGCCATTGCTGTCAATCAAATCGTTAATTAAATATTTGTAATTATGTTAAAAACCTACTTTTGTAAACTAGACCCTGGGTTTTTGCCCGATCAGAACCAAACAAGTCTAGGACAGTTGTCTGGACTCTCTAGATCAATAACTATCAAAAAAAGTTGAACTTTTGCATTTGGATGGCTATAACAGGGCCATTTAAAAAAGAGGCGTAGCAAAATACACTCAAATGCCTATAAATCCTAAGGGGAAACTCAAAACTTCACGAAAATCGTTGGGCACATGTGGCATAACATGCTGATGAAGCATGCAATGTTTTAAAGAGATCGGACTATAGGTGGCGCTATAACTGTGAAAAAGCTATAAAAACCATGCATTTCCTATGGTAAATTGCCTATATTGGCTGTAAATGGACTTTTCCATCTATTATTTCAGTGTTTAAAACCTTGCTAAATAAAACTTAATGTCTTTAATGCCTATGTGCTTAAAAGGCCTTAAAAGCTTGAACCCCGCTAAATGCTGCTTGCAGCTTTAATTATTATTATTATTCTCCGATAAAACGCGTTGTGCAGCCCAAACCGTAAGGGCTAGAGACTTGAAAATTTACCCAAAGGTAGTCCAAAAATCGAGGAGAGGTTATCAAAATATGAGCCCAATCGGCCAATAGGTGGCGCTATAGCGCAAAAAACCAAAAATTTTTACATTTGTGAGCTTTTCTCATAAACCGGTGGTCGTAGACTCAAATGATTTATACTTTTGAAATCCTTGGGCCAAGACGAAAAAACTGTAAGCGGGAATTTTTTTGTTTCGTCTTAAAATGTCCGCCATTTTGGAGTATGTCTGAAACCTATTTTTGAGAACTAGTCCCTGGTTTTTTGACCGATCGGAACCAAACCAGTGTCAAAATGTTCTCTGGTGGCTAATTATCAATAGTTATCAAAAAAAAGTTGAAATTTCGATTCATTTTTGCTAATTGGCTTCAAAATGGACGTTCAGGGCGAAGCCTATTTTGCTAAAAAGGCTATAACTCAAGAAGGAAATGAGATATCGTTACCAAACTTGGTACACATGTGTATCGGCTCAATTTGAGGTCACGATAAAAAAATTGCGACGATTGGCCACTTGGTGGCGCTATAATGTGACAAAAACATGAAAAGGGCTATAACCACGCGACCGCTAGTCCGATTGACTTGAAAATTGGTATGCAGTGTCTTGGTCCAAGGCCCCATGTATGTCTATGAGGACATTGGTGTATCTCAAAAAACATGGCCGCCATCAGCCAATGAATTTTGAGCACCTATTAGATGGGGTTAACGGAGGTCGATCGGAACGAAACTCAGTGGACATGTTTGACTCATGGTCCTAGAGGTCTGTAAGAATTTTGAAAGAAATCGGCCACTAGTTGGCGCTAACCCAAAAGGGAAGCTCAAAAATTCACGAAAATTGTTGGGTACATGTGGCATGACATGCTGATGAAGCATGCAAAGTTTTAAAGAGATCGGACTATAGGTGGCGCTATAACTGTTAAAAAGCTTTAAAAACCATGCATTTCCTATGGTAAATTGCCTATATTGGCTGTGAATGGACGTTTCCATCTATTATTTCAGTGTTTAAAATCTTGCTAAATAAAACTTAATGTCTTTAATGCCTATGTGCTTTAAAGGCCTTAAAGGCTTGAACCCCGCTAAATGCTGCTTGCAGCTTTAATTATTAGGGGTTCAAGCACGAAGTGCTGAACACCTATTGTATTTGTACTGATTTTTATTATTATTATTATTATTATTCAGCCGAAAAACGCATCGTGCAGACCAAACCGTAAGAGCTGGAAACTTGAAACTTTGTCAATAGGTAGTACAAAAATCGAGGAAAGGTTATCAAATTATGAGCCAGATTGGCCAATAGGTGGCGCTATAGCAATCAATTGCGCAAAATGGCTCATAACTCCTAAACCGTTTAGTCCACACTCAAGTGTCTTATATCATTGGAAAGCTGAGACCATGACGAACAAAACGTATATCTCCGATTTCATTTCCGTCATTAAAATTTTTCGGCAATTTTGAATTTTGTTGAAAACCTACTTTTGCGAACTAGTCCCTGGTTTTTTGACCGATCGGAACCAAACCAGTGCCAAAATGTTGTCTGTAGTCTCAATATTAATATTCATTGAGAAAAAGTTGAAATTTCGATTCACGAAAGATAAGTGGATTCAAAATGGACACTCAGGGCGGAGCCTATTTTACTAAAAAAACTATAACTCAAAAACGAAATGAGATATCTTCACCAAACTTGGATCACATGTGTATGGGATCATTCTTTGGTCTCGATAAAAAAATCGCGACGATTGACCACTTGGTGGCGCTATAATGTGAAAAAAACATGAAAATAGCTATAACCACATGACCGCTAGTCCGATTGACCTGAAAATTGGTATGCAGTGTCTTGGCCCAAGGTACCATGTATTTCTATGAGGACATTGGCGTATCTCAAAAAATATGGCCGCTATCGGCCAATGAAATTTGAGCACCTATAAGACAAGGGTAACAAAGGCTGATCGGAACAAAACTTGATGGGCATGTTTGACTCATGGCCCTAGAGGTCTGTAAGAATTTTGAAAGAAATCGGCCACTAGTTGGCGCTAACGAGTTTTATGGCTCTGTAATCACGTGGTGTGGCACCCATCCACAAAATATGCATATCACCTGATAGATCTCCTCATGTTGAAGAACTTTGCCTCTAGAACTATTGCTGTCAATCATATCATTAATTAAATATTTGCAACTATGTTAAAAACATACTTTTGCAAACTTGTCCCTGGTTTTTTCCCCGATCGGAACCAAACCAATCTAGGACAATTCTCTAGACGCTCTAGATAAATATTCATTGAAAAAAAGTTGAACTTTTGAATTTGGATGACTATAACAGGGTCATTTAAAAAGAGGGGGCCTGGCAAAGCATGCTCAAAAACCTATTAATCCTGAATGAAAACTACAAACTTCACAAAAATAGGTGGGCACGTGCAGAATATTACTCTAAAGAAGCATGAAAAATTTCATGGAGATCGGGCAATATATGCCTCTATAAAAGTGAGAAATGTGATGAGGTACCATTGCTTTAAATGGTGTGTTCCCAAAAATTGCTATAATAAACGGCCACCAGAGGGCAGCAGAAGACCACTCATTGGTTCATTCTGGTCAGTAAGCCAGTTTAGAAAATCATTATAACTACATTGCAAATGACATTTTGACAATGTTGACCAATTAATTTGTTCATACTAGAACGTGGTAAATCACAATAGAATCATGGTAAATCATACTACAATGTGGTAAATTGTGGTAAATCATGGTAAACTATGGTAAATCACTATAGAATCATAGTAAATCATACTAGAACGTGGTAAATCATGGTAAACCATGCCAGAACATGGTAAATCATGTGAAACTATGGTAAACCATGCTAGAATCATGGTAAATCATACTAGAACATGGTAAATCATAGTAATATATGCTAGAATCATGGTAAATCATACTAGAACGTGGTAAATCATTGTAATATATGCTAGAATGATGGTAAATCATACTAGAACATGGTAAATCATAGTAATATACGCTAGAATCTTGGTAAATCATACTAGAACGTGGTAAATCATAGTAATATATGCTAGAATCATGGTAAATCATTCTAGAACGTGGTAAATCATGGTAAACTATGGTAAATCACAATAGAATCATGGTAAATCATTCTAGAATGTGGTAAATCATGGTAATATATGGTAGAATCATGGTAAATCATAATAAAACATGGTAAATCATGGTAATATATGCTAGAATCATGGTAAATCATAATACAACGTGGTAAATCATGGTAAAATATGCTAGAATCATGGTAAATCATAATACACCATGGTAAACTATGGTAAATCACAATAAAATCATGGTAAATCATGGTAAACTATGGTAAATCACAATAGAATCATAGTACATCATTCTAGAACGTGGTAAATCATGGTAAACCATGCTAGAATGTGGTAAATCATGGTAATATATGCTAGAATCATGGTAAATCATAATACAACGTGGTAAATCATGGTAAACTATGGTACATCACAATAGAATCATGGTACATCATTCTAGAACGTGGTAAATCATGGTAAACTATGGTAAATCACAATAGAATCATGGTAAATCATACTAAAACGTGGTAAATCATGGTAAACCATGCTAGAACATGGTAAATCATGGTAAAATATGCTAGAATCATGGTAAATCATAATACAACATGGTAAACTATGGTAAATCACAATAAAATCATGGTAAATCATACTAGATTGTGGTAAACTATAGTAAATCACAAAATAATCATGGTTAATCATACTAGAATGTGGTAAATTGTGGTAAGCTATGGTAAATCATAATAGAATCATGGTAAATGAAACTGAGCCAATGAATGTTTCTCTGCTGCCACCCTACTGGTTAAATTAGTCATTTTGTTCTATAATTCATATTTAGACTTTGTAAAGTCACTATTATAACATTTAAAAATCACATTTTGTCAGTTTATCACTTCATTTCACCTGATATCTCTCAAATTCATTCAGTGCTTAAAAACCTTTCATACAAAAGGCGTCAAATGCTTTAAATACCTACTTTTGCGAACTAGTCCCTGGTTTTTTGCCCAATCGGAACCAAACCAGTGCCAAAATGTTCTCTGTAGTCTGAATATCAATATTCATTGAGAAAAGTAGAAATTTCGATTTACGGTTGCTAAGGGGTGGAAAAAGAATGTTGTGGGCGGAGCCTATTTTACTAAAAAGGCTACAACTTAATAAGGAAATGAGATATCTTCACCAAACTTGGTACACATGTGTATGGGCTCATTTTTTGGTCTCGATAAAAAAATCGCGACGTTTGACCAGTTGGTGGCGCTATAATGTGAAAAAAACAACGACCGCTAGTCCGATTGACCTGAAAATTGGTATGCAGTGTCTTGGCCCAAGTTACTATATAAGTCTATGAGGACATTGGTGTATCTCAAAAAACATGGCCGCCATCAGCCAATGAATTTTGAGCACCTTTTAGATGGGGTTAACAGAGGTCGATCGGAACGAAACTCGGTGGGCATGTTTGACTCATGGTCCTAGAGGTCTGTAAGATTTTTGAAAGAAATCGGCCACTAGTTGGCGCTAACTCAAAAGGGAAGCTCAAAAATTCACGAAATTTGTTGGGTATATGTAGCATGACATGCTGATGAAGCATGAAAAGTTTTAAAGAGATCGGACTATAGGTGGCGCTATAACTGTTAAAAAGCTATAAAAACCATGCATTTTTTATGGTAAATTGCCTATATTGGCTGTAAATGGACTTTTCCATCTATTATTTCAGTGTTTAAAATCTTGCTAAATAAAACTTAATGTCTTTAATGCCTATGTGCTTAAAAGGCCTTAAACGCTTGAACCCCGCTAAATGCTGCTTGCAGCTTTAATTATTATTATTATTATTATTATTATTATTCAGCCGAAAAACGCATCGTGCAGACCAAACCGTAAGGGCTGGAAACTTGAAACTTTGTCAATAGGTAGTACAAAAATCGAGGAAAGGTTATCAAATTATGAGCCAGATTGGCCTATAGGTGGCGCTATAGCAATCAATTGCGCAAAATGGCTCATAACTCCTAAACCGTTTGGTCCACACTCAAGTGTCTTATATCATTGGAAAGCTGAGACCTTGGCGAACAAAACGTATATCTCCGATTTCATTTCCGTCATTAAAAATTTTCCGCCATTTTGAATTTTGTTGAAAACCTACTTTTACGAACTAGTCCCTGGTTTTTTGACCGATCGGAACCAAACCAGTGCCAAAATGTTGTCTGTAGTCTGAATATGAACATTCATTGAGAAAAAGTTGAAATTTCGATTCACGGAAGATAAGGGGATCAAAATGGACGCTCAGGGCGGAGCTTATTTTACTAAAAAGACTATAACTCAAAAATGAAATGAGATATCTTCACCAAACTTGGTACACATGTGTATTGGCTCATTCTCTGGTCTCGATAAAAAAATCGAGACGATTGACCACTTGGTGGCGCTACAATGTGAAAAAAAACATGAAAATAGCTATAACCACACGACCGCTAGTCCGATTGACCTGAAAATTGGTATGCAGTGTCTTGGCCCAAGGTACTATATAAGTCTATGAGGACATTGGTGTATCTCAAAAAACATGGCCGCCATCAGCCAATGAATTTTGAGCACCTATTAGATGGGGTTAATGGAGGTCGATCGGAACGAAACTCAGTGGACATGTTTGACTCATGGTCCTAGAGGTCTGTAAGAATTTTGAAAGAAATCGGCCACTAGTTGGCGCTAACCCAAAAGGGAAGCTCAAAAATTCACGAAAATTGTTGGGTATATGTGGCATGACATGCTGATGAATCATGCAAAGTTTTAAAGAGATCGGACTATAGGTGGCGCTATAACTGTTAAAAAGCTTTAAAAAACATGCATTTCCTATGGTAAATTGCCTATATTGGCTGTGAATGGACTTTTCCATCTATTATTTTAGTGTTTAAAATCTTGCTAAATAAAACTTAATGTCTTTAATGCCTATGTGCTTTAAAGGCCTTAAAGGCTTGAACCCCGCTAAATGCTGCTTGCAGCTTTAATTATTATTATTATTATTATTATTATTATTATTCAGCCGAAAAACGCATCGTGCAGACCAAACTGTAAGGGCTAGAGACTTGAAACTTGGCCAATAGGTAGTACAAAAATCGAGGAGAGGTTATCAAATTATGACCCCGATTGGCCCATAGGTGGCGCTATAGCAACCAAAAGCGCGAAAGAGCTCATAACTCCTAAACCGTTGCTCCTAAGGGTCAAGTGTCTTATATCATTGGAAAGCTGAGACCATGACGAACAAAACGTATATCTCCGATTTCATTTCCGTCATTAAAAATTTTCCGCCATTTTGAATTTTGTCAAAAACCTACTTTTGCGAACTAGTCCCTGGTTTTTTGACCGATCGGAACCAAACCAGTGCCAAAATGTTGTCTGTAGTCTCAATATTAATATTCATTGAGAAAAAGTTGAAATTTCGATTCACGAAAGATAAGTGGATTCAAAATGGACGCTCAGGGCGGAGCCTATTTTACTAAAAAAACTATAACTCAAAAATGAAATGAGATATCTTCACCAAACTTGGATCACATGTGTATGGGATAATTTTTTGGTCTCGATAAAAAAATCGCGACGATTGACCACTTGGTGGCGCTATAATGTGAAAAAAACATGAAAATAGCTATAACCACACGACCGCTAGTCCGATTGACCTGAAAATTGGTATGCAGTGTCTTGGCCCAAGGTACCATGTATGTCTATGAGGACATTGGCGTATCTCAAAAAATATGGCCGCTATCGGCCAATGAAATTTGAGCACCTATAAGACAAGGGTAACGAAGGCTGATCGGAACAAAACTTGATTGGCATGTTTGACTCATGGCCTTAGAGGTCTGTAAGAATTTTGAAAGAAATCGGCCACTAGTTGGCGCTAACGAGTTTTATGGCTCTGTAATCACGTGGTGTGGCACCCATCCACAAAATATGCATATCACCTGATAGATCTCCTCATGTTGAACAACTTTGCCTCTAGAACTATTGCTGTCAATCATATCATTAATTAAATATTTGCAACTATGTTAAGAACATACTTTTGCAAACTAGTCCCTGGTTTTTTCCCCGATCGGAACCAAACCAATCTAGGGCAATTCTCTAGACGCTCTAGATAAATATTCATTGAAAAAAAGTTGAACTTTTGAATTTGGATGACTATAACAGGGTCATTTAAAAAGAGGGGGCCTGGCAAAGCATGCTCAAAAACCTATTAATCCTGAATGAAAACTACAAACTTCACAAAAATAGGTGGGCACGTGCAGAATATTACTCTAAATAAGCATGAAAAATTTCATGGAGATCGGGCAATATATGCCTCTATAAAAGTGAGAAATGTGATGAGGTACCATTGCTTTAAATGGTGTGTTCCCAAAAATTGCTATAATAAACGGCCACCAGAGGGCAGCAGAAGACAACTCATTGGTTCATTCTGGTCAGTAAGCCAGTTTAGAAAATCATTATAACTACATTGCAAATGACATTTTGACAATGTTGACCAATTAATTTGTTCATACTAGAACGTGGTAAATCACAATAGAATCATAGTAAATCATACTACAATGTGGTAAATTGTGGTAAATCATGGTAAACTGTGGTAAATCACTATAGAATCATAGTAAATCATACTAGAACGTGGTAAATCATGGTAAACCATGCCAGAACATGGTAAATCATGTTAAACTATGGTAAACCATGCTAGAATCATGGTAAATCATACTAGAACGTGGTAAATCATAGTAATGTATGCTAGAATCATGGTAAATCATTCTAGAACGTGGTAAATCATGGTAAACTATGGTAAATCACAATAGAATCATGGTAAATCATAATAAAACATGGTAAATCATGGTAATATATGCTAGAATCATGGTAAATCATAATACAACGTGGTAAATCATGGTAAACTATGGTAAATCACGGTAAACCATGCTAGAACATGGTAAATCATGGTAAAATGCTAGAATCATGGTAAATCATAATACACCATGGTAAACTATGGTAAATCACAATAAAATCATGGTAAATCATGGTAAACTATGGTAAATCACAATAGAATCATGGTATATCATTCTAGAACGTGGTAAATCATGGTAAACCATGCTAGAACGTGGTAAATCATGGTAATATATGCTAGAATCATGGTAAATCATAATACAACGTGGTAAATCATGGTAAACTATGGTAAATCACAATAGAATCATGGTACATCATTCTAGAACGTGGTAAATCATGGTAAACTATGGTAAATCACAATAGAATCATAGTAAATCATACTAAAACATGGTAAATCATGGTAAACCATGCTAGAACATGGTAAAATATGCTAGAATCATGGTAAATCATAATACAACATGGTAAACTATGGTAAATCACAATAAAATCATGGTAAATCATACTAGATTGTGGTAAACTATAGTAAATCACAAAATAATCATGGTTAATCATACTAGAATGTGGTAAATTGTGGTAAACTATGGTAAATCATAATAGAATCATGGTAAATGAAACTGAGCCAATGAAAGATTCTCTGCTGCCACCCTACTGGTTAAATTAGTCATTTTGTTCTATAATTCATATTTAGACTTTGTAAAGTCACTATTATAACATTTAAAAATCACATTTTGTCAGTTTATCACTTCATTTCACCTGATATCTCTCAAATTCATTCAGTGCTTAAAAACCTTTCATGCAAAAGGCGTCAAATGCTTTAAATACCTACTTTTGCGAACTAGTCCCTGGTTTTTTGCCCAATCGGAACCAAACCAGTGCCAAAATGTTCTCTGTAGTCTGAATATCAATATTCATTGAGAAAAGTAGAAATTTCGATTTACGGTTGCTAAGGGGTGGAAAAAGAATGTTGTGGGCGGAGCCTATTTTACTAAAAAGGCTATAACTCAAGAAGGAAATGAGATATCTTCACCAAACTTGGTACACATGTGTATGGGCTCATTTTTTGGTCTCGATAAAAAAATTGCGACGTTTGACCAGTTGGTGGCGCTATATTGTGAAAAAAACAACGACCGCTAGTCCGATTGACCTGAAAATTGGTATGCAGTGTCTTGGCCCAAGGTACTTTATAAGTCTATGAGGACATTGGTGTATCTCAAAAAACATGGCCGCCATCAGCCAATGAATTTTGAGCACCTATTAGATGGGGTTAACGGAGGTCGATCGGAACGAAACTCGGTGGGCATGTTTGACTCATGGTCCTAGAGGTCTGTAAGAATTTTGAAAGAAATCGGCCACTAGTTGGCGCTAACCAAAAAGGGAAGCTCAAAAATTCACGAAAATTGTTGGGTATATGTGGCATGACATGCTGATGAAGCATGCAAAGTTTTAAAGAGATCGGACTATAGGTGGCGCTATAACTTTTAAAAAGCTTTAAAAACCATGCATTTCCTATGGTAAATTGCCTATATTGGCTGTGAATGGACTTTTCCTTCTATTATTTCAGTGTTTAAAATCTTGCTAAATAAAACTTAATGTCTTTAATGCCTATGTGCTTTAAAGGCCTTAAAGGCTTGAACCCCGCTAAATGCTGCTTGCAGCTTTAATTATTATTATTATTATTATTATTATTATTATTCTCCGATAAAACGCATCGTGCAGACCAAACCGTAAGGGCTAGAGACTTCAAACTTTACCCGAAGGTAGTCCAAAAATCGAGGAGAGGTTATCAAATTATGAGCCAGATTGGCCCATAGGTGGCGCTATAGCAATCAATTGCGAGAAAGGGCTCATAACTCCTAAACCGTTTGGTCCACACTCAAGTGTCTTATATCATTGGAAAGCTGAGACCTTGGCGAACAAAACGTATATCTCCGATTTCATTTCCGTCATGAAAATTTTTCCGCCATTTTGAATTTTGTCAAAAACCTACTTTTGCGAACTAGTCCCTGGTTTTTTGACATATCGGAACCAAACCAGTGTCAAAATGTTCTGTCTAGTCTGAATATCAATAATTATCAAAAAAAAGTTGAAATTTTGATTCATTTTTGCTAAGGGGCTTCAAAATGGACGTTCAGGGCGGAGCCTATTTTACTAAAAAGGCTATAACTCAAGAAGGAAATTAGATATCTTCACCAAACTTGGTACACATGTGTATGGGCTCAATATTTGGTCACGATAAAAATATCGCGACAGTTGGCCACTTGGTGGCGCTATAACATGAAAAAAACACAAAAACGGCTATAACCACACGACCGCTAGTCCGATTGACTTGAAAATTGGTATGCGGTGTCGTGGCCCAAGGTACCATGTATGTCTATGAGGACATTGGCGTATCTCAAAAAACATGGCCGCCATAGGCCAATGAACTTTGAGCACCTATTATGTTTATGGCTCTGTAATCACGTGGTGTTGCATACATCCGTAAAATATGCATATCATATGATAGATCTCCTCATGTTGAACAACTTTGCCTCTAGGGCCATTGCTGTCAATCAAAAAGTTAATTAAATATTTGTAATTATGTTAAAAACCTACTTTTGTGAACTTGACCCTGGTTTTTTGCCAAATCAGAACCAAACAAGTCTAGGACAGTTGTCTGGACTCTTTAGATCAATAACTATCAAAAAAAAGTTGAACTTTTGCATTTGGATGGCTATAACAGGGCCATTTAAAAAAGAGGCGTGGCAAAATACACTCAAATGCCTATAAATCCTAAGGGGAAACTCAAAACTTCACGAAAATCGTTGGGTATATGTGGCATGACATGCTGATGAAGCATGCAATGTTTTAAAGAGATCGGACTATAGGTGGCGCTATAACTGTGAAAAAGCTATAAAAACCATGCATTTCCTATGGTAAATTGACTGTATTGGCTGTAAATGGACTTTTCCATCTATTATTTTAGTGTTTAAAACCTTGCTAAATAAAACTTAGTGTCTTTAATGCCTATGTGCTTAAAAGGCCTTAAAGGCTTGAACCCCGCTTAAATGCTGCTTGCAGCTTTAATTAGGGGTTCAAGCACGAAGTGCTGAACACCTATTGTATTTGTGCTGATTTTTATTAGGGGTTCAAGCACGAAGTGCTGAACACCTATTGTATTTGTGCTGATTTTTATTATTATTATTATTATTATTATTATTATTATTATTCTGCCGTAAAACTCATCGTGCAGACCAAACCGTAAATGCTAGAGACTTCAAACTTTGTCAATAGGTAGTCCAAAAATCGAGGAGAGGTTATCAAATTATGAGCCAGATTGGCCAATAGGTGGCGCTACAGCAACCAAAAACGCAAAATGGCTCATAACTCTTAAATCGTTCATCCTAAGGGTCAAGTGTCTTATATCATTGGAAAGCTGAGACCATGACGAACAAAACGTATATCTCCGATTTCATTTCCGGTATGCACATTTTTCCGCCATTTTGAATTTTGTCAAAAACCTACTTTTGCGAACTAGTCCCTGGTTTTTTGACATATCAGAACCAAACCAGTGCCAAAATGTTCTCTCTAGTCTGAATATCAATAATTATCAAAAAAAAGTTGAAATTTTGACTCATGAACGTAAAGGGGCGTGGAAATGTACATTTAAGGCGGAGCCTATTTTAATAAAGAGGCTATAACTCCAGCAAAAAATGAGATATCTTCATCAAACTTGGTACACATGTGTATGGGCTCAGTCTTTGGTCACGATAAAAAAATCGCGACGATTGGCCACTGGGTGGCGCTATAACATGGAAAAAACACAAAAATGGCTATAACCACACGACCGCTAGTCCGATTGACTGGAAAATTGGTATGCAGTGTCTTGGCCCAAGGTCCCATGTCTGTCTATGAGAACATTGGCGTATCTCAAAAAACATGGCTGCCATCGGCCAATGAAATTTGAGCACCTATTAGACAGGGTTAACGGAGGTAGATCGAAACGAAACTCAGTGGGCCTGTTTGACTCATGGTCCTAGAGTTCTGTAAGAATTTTGATAGAAATTGGCCACTAGTTGGCGCTAACGAGTTTTATGGCTCTGCAATCACGTGGTGTTGCACACATTGGCAAAATATGCACATCATATGATAGATCTCCTCATGTTGAACAACTTTGCCTCTAGAAACATTGCTGTCAATCAAATTGTTAAATAAATATTTGCAATTATGTTAAAAACCTACTTTCGCGAACTAGTCTCTGGTTTTTTGCCCAATCAGAACCAAACCAGTCTAGGACAATTCTCTGGACTCTCTAGATCAATAATTATCAAAAAAAGTAGATTTTTTGCATTTGGATGGCTATAACAGGGCCATTTAGAAAAGAGGCGTGGCAAAATACACTCAACAGCCTATAAATCCTAAGGGGAAACTCAAAACTTCACGAAAATTGTTGTGTATATGTGGCATAACATGTTGAAGACACGTGCAAAGTTTTATGGAGATCGGAGTATAGGGGGCGCTATAAGTGTTAAAAAGCTTTGAAAACCATGTATTCCCTATGGTGAATCTCTGTAATCAGGTGGGGTTAAAACAGCCACATAATATGCATATATTATGATAGATCTTCTCATACTGAACAACTCTGCCTCTATAACCAATACTGTCAATCAAATCTTTATTGAAATATTCACAATTATGTTAAAAACCTCGTTTTGCAAACTAGTCCTAGTTATTATTATTATTATTATTCTGCCGTAAAACTCATCGTGCAGACCAAACCGTAAATGCTAGAGACTTCAAACTTTGTCAATAGGTAGTCCAAAAATCGAGGAGAGGTTATCAAATTATGAGCCAGATTGGCCAATAGGTGGCGCTACAGCAACCAAAAACGCGAAATGGCGCATAACTCCTAAACCGTTCATCCTAAGGGTCAAGTGTCTTATATCATTGGAAAGCTGAGACCATGACGAACAAAACGTATATCTCCGATTTCATTTCCGGTATGAAAATTTTTCCGCCATTTTGAATTTTGTCAAAAACCTACTTTTGCGAACTAGTCCCTGGTTTTTTGACATATCAGAACCAAACCAGTGCCAAAATGTTCTCTCTAGTCTGAATATCAATAATTATCAAAAAAAAGTTGAAATTTTGACTCATGAACGAAAAGGGGCGTGGAAATGTACATTTAAGGCGGAGCCTATTTTACTAAAGAGGCTATAACTACAGCAAGAAATGAGATATCTTCACCAAACTTGGTACACATGTGTATGGGCTCAGTCTTTGGTCACGATAAAAAAATCGCGACGATTGGCCACTTGGTGGCGCTATAACATGGAAAAAACACAAAAAGGGCTATAACCACGCGACCGCTAGTCCGATTGACTTGAAAATTGGTATGCAGTGTCTTGGCCCAAGGTACCATGTCTGTCTATGAGAACATTGGTGTATCTCAAAAAACATGGCCGCCATCGGCCAATGAAATTTGAGCACCTATTAGACAGGGTTAACGGAGGTCAATCGGAACAAAACTCAGTGGGCATGTTTAACTCATGGTCCTAGAGGTCTGTAAGAATTTTGAAAGAAATCGGCCACTAGCTGGCGCTAACGAGTTTTATGGCTCTGCAATCACGTGGCGTTGCACACATCGGCAAAATATGCATATCATATGATAGATCTCCTCATGTTGAACAACTTTGCCTCCAGAACCATTGCTGTCAATCAAATCATTAAATAAATATTTGCAATTATGTTAAAAACCTACTTTTGCGAACTAGTCCCTGGTTATTTGCCCAATCAGAACCAAACCAGTCTAGGACAATTCTCTGGACTCTCTAGATCAATAATTATCAAAAAAAAGTAGATTTTTTGCATTTGAATGGCTATAACAGGGCCATTTAGAAAAGAGGCGTGGCAAAATACACTCAAAAGCCTATAAATCCTAAGGGAAAACTCAAAACTTCACGGAAATTGTTGGGTATATGTGGCATAACATGTTGAAGACACATGCAAAGTTTTATGGAGATCGGAGTATAGGGGGTGCTATAAGTGTTAAAAAGCTTTGAAAACCATGTATTCCCTATGGTGAATCTCTGTAATCAGGTGGGGTTAAAACAGCCACATAATATGCATATATTATGATAGATCTTCTCATACTGAACATCTTTGCCTCTATAACCAATACTGTCAATCAAATCTTTATTTAAATATTCACAATTATGTTAAAAACCTCGTTTTGCAAACTAGTCCTAGGTTTTTTGCCTGATCGGAACCAAACCACAGCAGTATGATTCTCTGCACTCTCCTGATCAATTCATATTTAGACTTTATAAAGTCATTATTATAATATTTAAAATCACATTTTGTCAGTTTATCACTTCATTTCACCTGATATCTCTCAAATTCATTCAGTGCTTAAAAGCCTTTCATGCAAAAGGTGTCAAATGCTTAAAAACCTTAAATGGCTTGAACCCCGCTAAATGCTGCTCGCAGCTTTAATTATTATTAGGGGTTCAAGCACGAAGTGCTGAAACCCTATTGTAATTGTACTGATTTTTATTATTATTATTATTATTCTCCGATAAAACGCGTTGTGCAGCCCAAACCGTAAGGGCTAGAGACTTGAAAATTTACCCGAAGGTAGTCCAAAAATCGAGGAGAGGTTATCAAAATATGAGCCCAATCGGCCAATAGGTGGCGCTATAGCGCAAAAAACCAAAAATTTTTACATTTGTGAGCTTTTCTCATAAACCGGTGGTCGTAGACTCAAATGATTTATACTTTTGAAATCCTTGGGCCAAGATGAAAAAACTGTAAGCGGGAATTTTTTTGTTTCGTCTTAAAATGTCCGCCATTTTGGAGTATGTCTGAAACCTATTTTTGAGAACTAGTCCCTGGTTTTTTGACCGATCGGAACCAAACCAGTGTCAAAATGTTCTCTGGTGGCTAATTATCAATAGTTATCGAAAAAAAGTTGAAATTTCGATTCATTTTTGCTAATTGGCTTCAAAATGGACGTTCAGGGCGGAGCCTATTTTGCTAAAAAGGCTATAACTCTAGAAGGAAATGAGATATCGTCACCAAACTTGGTACACATGTGTATCGGCTCAATTTGAGGTCACGTTAAAAAAATTGCGACGATTGGCCACTTGGTGGCGCTATAATGTGACAAAAACATGAAAAGGGCTATAACCACGCGACCGCTAGTCCGATTGACTTGAAAATTGGTATGCAGTGTCTTGGTCCAAGGCCCCATGGATGTCTATGAGGACATTGGTGTATCTCAAAAAACATGGCCGCCATCAGCCAATGAATTTTGAGCACCTATTAGATGGGGTTAACAGAGGTCGATCGGAACGAAACTCATTGGACATGTTTGACTCATGGTCCTAGAGGTCTGTAAGAATTTTGAAAGAAATCGGCCACTAGTTGGCGCTAACCCAAAAGGGAAGCTCAAAAATTCACGAAAATTGTTGGGTATATGTGGCATGACATGCTGATGAAGCATGCAAAGTTTTAAAGAGATCGGACTATAGGTGGCGCTATAACTGTTAAAAAGCTTTAAAAACCATGCATTTCCTATGGTAAATTGCCTATATTGGCTGTGAATGGACGTTTCCATCTATTATTTCAGTGTTTAAAATCTTGCTAAATAAAACTTAATGTCTTTAATGCCTATGTGCTTTAAAGGCCTTAAAGGCTTGAACCCCGCTAAATGCTGCTTGCAGCTTTAATTATTAGGGGTTCAAGCACGAAGTGCTGAACACCTATTGTATTTGTACTGATTTTTATTATTATTATTATTATTATTCAGCCGAAAAACGCATCGTGCAGACCAAACCGTAAGAGCTGGAAACTTGAAACTTTGTCAATAGGTAGTACAAAAATCGAGGAAAGGTTATCAAATTATGAGCCAGATTGGCCAATAGGTGGCGCTATAGCAATCAATTGCGCAAAATGGCTCATAACTCCTAAACCGTTTAGTCCACACTCAAGTGTCTTATATCATTGGAAAGCTGAGACCATGACGAACAAAACGTATATCTCCGATTTCATTTCCGTCATTAAAATTTTTCGGCAATTTTGAATTTTGTTGAAAACCTACTTTTGCGAACTAGTCCCTGGTTTTTTGACCGATCGGAACCAAACCAGTGCCAAAATGTTGTCTGTAGTCTCAATATTAATATTCATTGAGAAAAAGTTGAAATTTCGATTCACGAAAGATAAGTGGATTCAAAATGGACACTCAGGGCGGAGCCTATTTTACTAAAAAAACTATAACTCAAAAACGAAATGAGATATCTTCACCAAACTTGGATCACATGTGTATGGGATCATTCTTTGGTCTCGATAAAAAAATCGCGACGATTGACCACTTGGTGGCGCTATAATGTGAAAAAAACATGAAAATAGCTATAACCACATGACCGCTAGTCCGATTGACCTGAAAATTGGTATGCAGTGTCTTGGCCCAAGGTACCATGTATTTCTATGAGGACATTGGCGTATCTCAAAAAATATGGCCGCTATCGGCCAATGAAATTTGAGCACCTATAAGACAAGGGTAACAAAGGCTGATCGGAACAAAACTTGATGGGCATGTTTGACTCATGGCCCTAGAGGTCTGTAAGAATTTTGAAAGAAATCGGCCACTAGTTGGCGCTAACGAGTTTTATGGCTCTGTAATCACGTGGTGTGGCACCCATCCACAAAATATGCATATCACCTGATAGATCTCCTCATGTTGAAGAACTTTGCCTCTAGAACTATTGCTGTCAATCATATCATTAATTAAATATTTGCAACTATGTTAAAAACATACTTTTGCAAACTTGTCCCTGGTTTTTTCCCCGATCGGAACCAAACCAATCTAGGACAATTCTCTAGACGCTCTAGATAAATATTCATTGAAAAAAAGTTGAACTTTTGAATTTGGATGACTATAACAGGGTCATTTAAAAAGAGGGGGCCTGGCAAAGCATGCTCAAAAACCTATTAATC
Source organism: Pseudorasbora parva (assembly GCF_024679245.1). Classification (NCBI taxonomy): domain Eukaryota; kingdom Metazoa; phylum Chordata; class Actinopteri; order Cypriniformes; family Gobionidae; genus Pseudorasbora; species Pseudorasbora parva. Next base: position 12,112,153 of record NC_090191.1, on the reverse strand, counting down.
CTGAATGAAAACTACAAACTTCACAAAAATAGGTGGGCACGTGCAGAATATTACTCTAAAGAAGCATGAAAAATTTCATGGAGATCGGGCAATATATGCCTCTATAAAAGTGAGAAATGTGATGAGGTACCATTGCTTTAAATGGTGTGTTCCCAAAAATTGCTATAATAAACGGCCACCAGAGGGCAGCAGAAGACCACTCATTGGTTCATTCTGGTCAGTAAGCCAGTTTAGAAAATCATTATAACTACATTGCAAATGACATTTTGACAATGTTGACCAATTAATTTGTTCATACTAGAACGTGGTAAATCACAATAGAATCATGGTAAATCATACTACAATGTGGTAAATTGTGGTAAATCATGGTAAACTATGGTAAATCACTATAGAATCATAGTAAATCATACTAGAACGTGGTAAATCATGGTAAACCATGCCAGAACATGGTAAATCATGTGAAACTATGGTAAACCATGCTAGAATCATGGTAAATCATACTAGAACATGGTAAATCATAGTAATATATGCTAGAATCATGGTAAATCATACTAGAACGTGGTAAATCATGGTAATATATGCTAGAATGATGGTAAATCATACTAGAACATGGTAAATCATAGTAATATACGCTAGAATCTTGGTAAATCATACTAGAACGTGGTAAATCATAGTAATATATGCTAGAATCATGGTAAATCATTCTAGAACGTGGTAAATCATGGTAAACTATGGTAAATCACAATAGAATCATGGTAAATCATTCTAGAATGTGGTAAATCATGGTAATATATGGTAGAATCATGGTAAATCATAATAAAACATGGTAAATCATGGTAATATATGCTAGAATCATGGTAAATCATAATACAACGTGGTAAATCATGGTAAAATATGCTAGAATCATGGTAAATCATAATACACCATGGTAAACTATGGTAAATCACAATAAAATCATGGTAAATCATGGTAAACTATGGTAAATCACAATAGAATCATAGTACATCATTCTAGAACGTGGTAAATCATGGTAAACCATGCTAGAATGTGGTAAATCATGGTAATATATGCTAGAATCATGGTAAATCATAATACAACGTGGTAAATCATGGTAAACTATGGTACATCACAATAGAATCATGGTACATCATTCTAGAACGTGGTAAATCATGGTAAACTATGGTAAATCACAATAGAATCATGGTAAATCATACTAAAACGTGGTAAATCATGGTAAACCATGCTAGAACATGGTAAATCATGGTAAAATATGCTAGAATCATGGTAAATCATAATACAACATGGTAAACTATGGTAAATCACAATAAAATCATGGTAAATCATACTAGATTGTGGTAAACTATAGTAAATCACAAAATAATCATGGTTAATCATACTAGAATGTGGTAAATTGTGGTAAGCTATGGTAAATCATAATAGAATCATGGTAAATGAAACTGAGCCAATGAATGTTTCTCTGCTGCCACCCTACTGGTTAAATTAGTCATTTTGTTCTATAATTCATATTTAGACTTTGTAAAGTCACTATTATAACATTTAAAAATCACATTTTGTCAGTTTATCACTTCATTTCACCTGATATCTCTCAAATTCATTCAGTGCTTAAAAACCTTTCATACAAAAGGCGTCAAATGCTTTAAATACCTACTTTTGCGAACTAGTCCCTGGTTTTTTGCCCAATCGGAACCAAACCAGTGCCAAAATGTTCTCTGTAGTCTGAATATCAATATTCATTGAGAAAAGTAGAAATTTCGATTTACGGTTGCTAAGGGGTGGAAAAAGAATGTTGTGGGCGGAGCCTATTTTACTAAAAAGGCTACAACTTAATAAGGAAATGAGATATCTTCACCAAACTTGGTACACATGTGTATGGGCTCATTTTTTGGTCTCGATAAAAAAATCGCGACGTTTGACCAGTTGGTGGCGCTATAATGTGAAAAAAACAACGACCGCTAGTCCGATTGACCTGAAAATTGGTATGCAGTGTCTTGGCCCAAGTTACTATATAAGTCTATGAGGACATTGGTGTATCTCAAAAAACATGGCCGCCATCAGCCAATGAATTTTGAGCACCTTTTAGATGGGGTTAACAGAGGTCGATCGGAACGAAACTCGGTGGGCATGTTTGACTCATGGTCCTAGAGGTCTGTAAGATTTTTGAAAGAAATCGGCCACTAGTTGGCGCTAACTCAAAAGGGAAGCTCAAAAATTCACGAAATTTGTTGGGTATATGTAGCATGACATGCTGATGAAGCATGAAAAGTTTTAAAGAGATCGGACTATAGGTGGCGCTATAACTGTTAAAAAGCTATAAAAACCATGCATTTTTTATGGTAAATTGCCTATATTGGCTGTAAATGGACTTTTCCATCTATTATTTCAGTGTTTAAAATCTTGCTAAATAAAACTTAATGTCTTTAATGCCTATGTGCTTAAAAGGCCTTAAACGCTTGAACCCCGCTAAATGCTGCTTGCAGCTTTAATTATTATTATTATTATTATTATTATTATTCAGCCGAAAAACGCATCGTGCAGACCAAACCGTAAGGGCTGGAAACTTGAAACTTTGTCAATAGGTAGTACAAAAATCGAGGAAAGGTTATCAAATTATGAGCCAGATTGGCCTATAGGTGGCGCTATAGCAATCAATTGCGCAAAATGGCTCATAACTCCTAAACCGTTTGGTCCACACTCAAGTGTCTTATATCATTGGAAAGCTGAGACCTTGGCGAACAAAACGTATATCTCCGATTTCATTTCCGTCATTAAAAATTTTCCGCCATTTTGAATTTTGTTGAAAACCTACTTTTACGAACTAGTCCCTGGTTTTTTGACCGATCGGAACCAAACCAGTGCCAAAATGTTGTCTGTAGTCTGAATATGAACATTCATTGAGAAAAAGTTGAAATTTCGATTCACGGAAGATAAGGGGATCAAAATGGACGCTCAGGGCGGAGCTTATTTTACTAAAAAGACTATAACTCAAAAATGAAATGAGATATCTTCACCAAACTTGGTACACATGTGTATTGGCTCATTCTCTGGTCTCGATAAAAAAATCGAGACGATTGACCACTTGGTGGCGCTACAATGTGAAAAAAAACATGAAAATAGCTATAACCACACGACCGCTAGTCCGATTGACCTGAAAATTGGTATGCAGTGTCTTGGCCCAAGGTACTATATAAGTCTATGAGGACATTGGTGTATCTCAAAAAACATGGCCGCCATCAGCCAATGAATTTTGAGCACCTATTAGATGGGGTTAATGGAGGTCGATCGGAACGAAACTCAGTGGACATGTTTGACTCATGGTCCTAGAGGTCTGTAAGAATTTTGAAAGAAATCGGCCACTAGTTGGCGCTAACCCAAAAGGGAAGCTCAAAAATTCACGAAAATTGTTGGGTATATGTGGCATGACATGCTGATGAATCATGCAAAGTTTTAAAGAGATCGGACTATAGGTGGCGCTATAACTGTTAAAAAGCTTTAAAAAACATGCATTTCCTATGGTAAATTGCCTATATTGGCTGTGAATGGACTTTTCCATCTATTATTTTAGTGTTTAAAATCTTGCTAAATAAAACTTAATGTCTTTAATGCCTATGTGCTTTAAAGGCCTTAAAGGCTTGAACCCCGCTAAATGCTGCTTGCAGCTTTAATTATTATTATTATTATTATTATTATTATTATTCAGCCGAAAAACGCATCGTGCAGACCAAACTGTAAGGGCTAGAGACTTGAAACTTGGCCAATAGGTAGTACAAAAATCGAGGAGAGGTTATCAAATTATGACCCCGATTGGCCCATAGGTGGCGCTATAGCAACCAAAAGCGCGAAAGAGCTCATAACTCCTAAACCGTTGCTCCTAAGGGTCAAGTGTCTTATATCATTGGAAAGCTGAGACCATGACGAACAAAACGTATATCTCCGATTTCATTTCCGTCATTAAAAATTTTCCGCCATTTTGAATTTTGTCAAAAACCTACTTTTGCGAACTAGTCCCTGGTTTTTTGACCGATCGGAACCAAACCAGTGCCAAAATGTTGTCTGTAGTCTCAATATTAATATTCATTGAGAAAAAGTTGAAATTTCGATTCACGAAAGATAAGTGGATTCAAAATGGACGCTCAGGGCGGAGCCTATTTTACTAAAAAAACTATAACTCAAAAATGAAATGAGATATCTTCACCAAACTTGGATCACATGTGTATGGGATAATTTTTTGGTCTCGATAAAAAAATCGCGACGATTGACCACTTGGTGGCGCTATAATGTGAAAAAAACATGAAAATAGCTATAACCACACGACCGCTAGTCCGATTGACCTGAAAATTGGTATGCAGTGTCTTGGCCCAAGGTACCATGTATGTCTATGAGGACATTGGCGTATCTCAAAAAATATGGCCGCTATCGGCCAATGAAATTTGAGCACCTATAAGACAAGGGTAACGAAGGCTGATCGGAACAAAACTTGATTGGCATGTTTGACTCATGGCCTTAGAGGTCTGTAAGAATTTTGAAAGAAATCGGCCACTAGTTGGCGCTAACGAGTTTTATGGCTCTGTAATCACGTGGTGTGGCACCCATCCACAAAATATGCATATCACCTGATAGATCTCCTCATGTTGAACAACTTTGCCTCTAGAACTATTGCTGTCAATCATATCATTAATTAAATATTTGCAACTATGTTAAGAACATACTTTTGCAAACTAGTCCCTGGTTTTTTCCCCGATCGGAACCAAACCAATCTAGGGCAATTCTCTAGACGCTCTAGATAAATATTCATTGAAAAAAAGTTGAACTTTTGAATTTGGATGACTATAACAGGGTCATTTAAAAAGAGGGGGCCTGGCAAAGCATGCTCAAAAACCTATTAATCCTGAATGAAAACTACAAACTTCACAAAAATAGGTGGGCACGTGCAGAATATTACTCTAAATAAGCATGAAAAATTTCATGGAGATCGGGCAATATATGCCTCTATAAAAGTGAGAAATGTGATGAGGTACCATTGCTTTAAATGGTGTGTTCCCAAAAATTGCTATAATAAACGGCCACCAGAGGGCAGCAGAAGACCACTCATTGGTTCATTCTGGTCAGTAAGCCAGTTTAGAAAATCATTATAACTACATTGCAAATGACATTTTGACAATGTTGACCAATTAATTTGTTCATACTAGAACGTGGTAAATCACAATAGAATCATAGTAAATCATACTACAATGTGGTAAATTGTGGTAAATCATGGTAAACTGTGGTAAATCACTATAGAATCATAGTAAATCATACTAGAACGTGGTAAATCATGGTAAACCATGCCAGAACATGGTAAATCATGTTAAACTATGGTAAACCATGCTAGAATCATGGTAAATCATACTAGAACGTGGTAAATCATAGTAATGTATGCTAGAATCATGGTAAATCATTCTAGAACGTGGTAAATCATGGTAAACTATGGTAAATCACAATAGAATCATGGTAAATCATAATAAAACATGGTAAATCATGGTAATATATGCTAGAATCATGGTAAATCATAATACAACGTGGTAAATCATGGTAAACTATGGTAAATCACGGTAAACCATGCTAGAACATGGTAAATCATGGTAAAATGCTAGAATCATGGTAAATCATAATACACCATGGTAAACTATGGTAAATCACAATAAAATCATGGTAAATCATGGTAAACTATGGTAAATCACAATAGAATCATGGTATATCATTCTAGAACGTGGTAAATCATGGTAAACCATGCTAGAACGTGGTAAATCATGGTAATATATGCTAGAATCATGGTAAATCATAATACAACGTGGTAAATCATGGTAAACTATGGTAAATCACAATAGAATCATGGTACATCATTCTAGAACGTGGTAAATCATGGTAAACTATGGTAAATCACAATAGAATCATAGTAAATCATACTAAAACATGGTAAATCATGGTAAACCATGCTAGAACATGGTAAAATATGCTAGAATCATGGTAAATCATAATACAACATGGTAAACTATGGTAAATCACAATAAAATCATGGTAAATCATACTAGATTGTGGTAAACTATAGTAAATCACAAAATAATCATGGTTAATCATACTAGAATGTGGTAAATTGTGGTAAACTATGGTAAATCATAATAGAATCATGGTAAATGAAACTGAGCCAATGAAAGATTCTCTGCTGCCACCCTACTGGTTAAATTAGTCATTTTGTTCTATAATTCATATTTAGACTTTGTAAAGTCACTATTATAACATTTAAAAATCACATTTTGTCAGTTTATCACTTCATTTCACCTGATATCTCTCAAATTCATTCAGTGCTTAAAAACCTTTCATGCAAAAGGCGTCAAATGCTTTAAATACCTACTTTTGCGAACTAGTCCCTGGTTTTTTGCCCAATCGGAACCAAACCAGTGCCAAAATGTTCTCTGTAGTCTGAATATCAATATTCATTGAGAAAAGTAGAAATTTCGATTTACGGTTGCTAAGGGGTGGAAAAAGAATGTTGTGGGCGGAGCCTATTTTACTAAAAAGGCTATAACTCAAGAAGGAAATGAGATATCTTCACCAAACTTGGTACACATGTGTATGGGCTCATTTTTTGGTCTCGATAAAAAAATTGCGACGTTTGACCAGTTGGTGGCGCTATATTGTGAAAAAAACAACGACCGCTAGTCCGATTGACCTGAAAATTGGTATGCAGTGTCTTGGCCCAAGGTACTTTATAAGTCTATGAGGACATTGGTGTATCTCAAAAAACATGGCCGCCATCAGCCAATGAATTTTGAGCACCTATTAGATGGGGTTAACGGAGGTCGATCGGAACGAAACTCGGTGGGCATGTTTGACTCATGGTCCTAGAGGTCTGTAAGAATTTTGAAAGAAATCGGCCACTAGTTGGCGCTAACCAAAAAGGGAAGCTCAAAAATTCACGAAAATTGTTGGGTATATGTGGCATGACATGCTGATGAAGCATGCAAAGTTTTAAAGAGATCGGACTATAGGTGGCGCTATAACTTTTAAAAAGCTTTAAAAACCATGCATTTCCTATGGTAAATTGCCTATATTGGCTGTGAATGGACTTTTCCTTCTATTATTTCAGTGTTTAAAATCTTGCTAAATAAAACTTAATGTCTTTAATGCCTATGTGCTTTAAAGGCCTTAAAGGCTTGAACCCCGCTAAATGCTGCTTGCAGCTTTAATTATTATTATTATTATTATTATTATTATTATTATTCTCCGATAAAACGCATCGTGCAGACCAAACCGTAAGGGCTAGAGACTTCAAACTTTACCCGAAGGTAGTCCAAAAATCGAGGAGAGGTTATCAAATTATGAGCCAGATTGGCCCATAGGTGGCGCTATAGCAATCAATTGCGAGAAAGGGCTCATAACTCCTAAACCGTTTGGTCCACACTCAAGTGTCTTATATCATTGGAAAGCTGAGACCTTGGCGAACAAAACGTATATCTCCGATTTCATTTCCGTCATGAAAATTTTTCCGCCATTTTGAATTTTGTCAAAAACCTACTTTTGCGAACTAGTCCCTGGTTTTTTGACATATCGGAACCAAACCAGTGTCAAAATGTTCTGTCTAGTCTGAATATCAATAATTATCAAAAAAAAGTTGAAATTTTGATTCATTTTTGCTAAGGGGCTTCAAAATGGACGTTCAGGGCGGAGCCTATTTTACTAAAAAGGCTATAACTCAAGAAGGAAATTAGATATCTTCACCAAACTTGGTACACATGTGTATGGGCTCAATATTTGGTCACGATAAAAATATCGCGACAGTTGGCCACTTGGTGGCGCTATAACATGAAAAAAACACAAAAACGGCTATAACCACACGACCGCTAGTCCGATTGACTTGAAAATTGGTATGCGGTGTCGTGGCCCAAGGTACCATGTATGTCTATGAGGACATTGGCGTATCTCAAAAAACATGGCCGCCATAGGCCAATGAACTTTGAGCACCTATTATGTTTATGGCTCTGTAATCACGTGGTGTTGCATACATCCGTAAAATATGCATATCATATGATAGATCTCCTCATGTTGAACAACTTTGCCTCTAGGGCCATTGCTGTCAATCAAAAAGTTAATTAAATATTTGTAATTATGTTAAAAACCTACTTTTGTGAACTTGACCCTGGTTTTTTGCCAAATCAGAACCAAACAAGTCTAGGACAGTTGTCTGGACTCTTTAGATCAATAACTATCAAAAAAAAGTTGAACTTTTGCATTTGGATGGCTATAACAGGGCCATTTAAAAAAGAGGCGTGGCAAAATACACTCAAATGCCTATAAATCCTAAGGGGAAACTCAAAACTTCACGAAAATCGTTGGGTATATGTGGCATGACATGCTGATGAAGCATGCAATGTTTTAAAGAGATCGGACTATAGGTGGCGCTATAACTGTGAAAAAGCTATAAAAACCATGCATTTCCTATGGTAAATTGACTGTATTGGCTGTAAATGGACTTTTCCATCTATTATTTTAGTGTTTAAAACCTTGCTAAATAAAACTTAGTGTCTTTAATGCCTATGTGCTTAAAAGGCCTTAAAGGCTTGAACCCCGCTTAAATGCTGCTTGCAGCTTTAATTAGGGGTTCAAGCACGAAGTGCTGAACACCTATTGTATTTGTGCTGATTTTTATTAGGGGTTCAAGCACGAAGTGCTGAACACCTATTGTATTTGTGCTGATTTTTATTATTATTATTATTATTATTATTATTATTATTCTGCCGTAAAACTCATCGTGCAGACCAAACCGTAAATGCTAGAGACTTCAAACTTTGTCAATAGGTAGTCCAAAAATCGAGGAGAGGTTATCAAATTATGAGCCAGATTGGCCAATAGGTGGCGCTACAGCAACCAAAAACGCAAAATGGCTCATAACTCTTAAATCGTTCATCCTAAGGGTCAAGTGTCTTATATCATTGGAAAGCTGAGACCATGACGAACAAAACGTATATCTCCGATTTCATTTCCGGTATGCACATTTTTCCGCCATTTTGAATTTTGTCAAAAACCTACTTTTGCGAACTAGTCCCTGGTTTTTTGACATATCAGAACCAAACCAGTGCCAAAATGTTCTCTCTAGTCTGAATATCAATAATTATCAAAAAAAAGTTGAAATTTTGACTCATGAACGAAAAGGGGCGTGGAAATGTACATTTAAGGCGGAGCCTATTTTACTAAAGAGGCTATAACTACAGCAAGAAATGAGATATCTTCACCAAACTTGGTACACATGTTTATGGGCTCAGTTTTCGGTCACGATAAAAAAATCGCGACGATTGGCCACTTGGTGGCGCTATAACATGGAAAAAACACAAAAAGGGCTATAACCACGCGACCGCTAGTCTGATTGACTTGAAAATTGGTAAGCAGTGTCTTGGCCCAAGGTACCATGTCTGTCTATGAGAACATTGGCGTATCTAAAAAAACATGGCTGCCATCGGCCAATGAAATTTGAGCACCTATTAGACAGGGTTAACGGAGGTCGACCAGAACGAAACTCAGTGGGCATGTTTGACTCATGGTCCTAGAGGTCTGTAAGAATTTTGAAAGAAATCGGCCACTAGTTGGCGCTAACGAGTTTTATGGCTCTGCAATCACGTGGTGTTGCACACATCGGCAAAATATGCATATCATATGATAGATCTCCTCATGTTGAACAACTTTGCCTCTAGAACCATTTCGGTCAATCAAATTGTTAAATAAATATTTTCAATAATGTTAAAAACCTACTTTTGCGAACTAGTCCCTGGTTTTTTGCGCAATCAGAACCAAACCAGTCTAGGACAATTCTCTGGACTCTCGAGATCAATAATTATCAAAAAAAAGTTGATTTCTTGCATTTGGATGGCTATAACAGAGCCATTTAGAAAAGAGGCGTGGCAAAATACACTCAAAAGCCTATAAATCCTAAGAGGAAACTCAAAACTTCACGAAAATTGTTGGGTATATGTGGCATAACATGTTGAAGACACATGCAATGTTTTATGGAGATCGGAGTATAGGGGGCGCTATAAGTGTTAAAAAGCTTTGAAAACCATGTATTCCCTATGGTGATATGCCTGTAAATGGTATTTTCCATCTCTGTAATCAAGTGGGGTTAAAACAGCCACATAATATGCATATATTATGATAGATCTTCTCATACTGAACAACTTTGCCTCTAAACTAGTCCTAGGTTTTTTGCCTGATCGGAACCAAACCACAGCAGTATGATTCTCTGCACTCTCCTGATCAATTCATATTTAGACTTTATAAAGTCATTATTATAATATTTAAAATCACATTTTGTCAGTTTATCACTTCATTTCACCTGATATCTCTCAAATTCATTCAGTGCTTAAAAGCCTTTCATGCAAAAGGTGTCAAATGCTTAAAAACCTTAAATGGCTTGAACCCCGCTAAATGCTGCTCGCAGCTTTAATTATTATTATTATTATTATTATTCTCCGATAAAACGCATCATGCAGACCAAACCGTAAGGGCTAGAGACTTCAAACTTTACCCGAAGGTAGTCCAAAAATCGAGGAGAGGTTATCAAATTATGAGCCAGATTGGCCTATAGGTGGCGCTATAGCAATCAATTGCGAGAAAGGGCTCATAACTCCTAAACCGTTTGGTCCACACTCAAGTGTCTTATATCATTGGAAAGCTGAGTCCTTGGCGAACAAAACGTATATCTCCGATTTCATTTCCGTCATGAAAATTTTTCCGCCATTTTGAATTTTGTCAAAAACCTACTTTTGCAAACTAGTCCCTGGTTTTTTGACATATCGGAACCAAACCAGAGCCAAAATGTTCTGTCTAGTCTGACTATCAATAATTATCAAAAAAAAAATTGAAATTTTGATTCATTTTTGCTAAGGGGCTTCAAAATGGACGTTTAGGGCGGAGCCTATTTTACTAAAAAGGCTATAACTCAAGAAGGAAATGAGATATCTTCACCAAACTTGGTACACATGTGTAAGGGCTCAGTCTTTGGTCACGTTAAAAATATCGCGACAATTGGCCACTTGGTGGCGCTATAACATGAAAAAAACACAAAAACGGCTATAACCACAGGACCGCTAGTCCGATTGACTTGAAAATTGGTATGCGGTGTCGTGGCCCAAGGTACCATGTATGTCTATGAGGACATTGGCATATCTCAAAAAACATGGCCGCCATAGGCCAATGAAATTTGAGCACCTATTATGTTTATGGCTCTGTAATCACGTGGTGTTGCATACATCCGCAAAATATGCATATCATATGATAGATCTCCTCATGTTGAACAACTTTGCCTCTAGGGCCATTGCTGTCAATCAAATCGTTAATTAAATATTCATAATTATGTTAAAAACCTACTTTTGTGAACTTGACCCTGGTTTTTTGCCCGATCAGAACCAAACCAGTCTAGGATAATTCCTAAAAAAATAGGACCAAACAAGTCTAAGACAGTTCTCTGGACTCTCTAGATCAATAACTATCAAAAAAAGTTGAACTTTTGCATTTGGATGGCTATAACAGGGCCATTTAAAAAAGAGGCGTGGCAAAATACACTCAAATGCCTATAAATCCTAAGGGGAAACTCAAAACTTCACGAAAATCGTTGGGTATATGTGGCATAACATGGTGATGAAGCATGCAATGTTTTAAAGAGATCGGACTATAGGTGGCGCTATAACTGTGAAAAAGCTATAAAAACCATGCATTTCCTATGGTAAATTGCCTATATTGGCTGTAAATGGACTTTTCCATCTATTATTTTAGTGTTTAAAACCTTGCTAAATAAAACTTAGTGTCTTTAATGCCTATGTGCTTAAAAGGCCTTAAAGGCTTGAACCCCGCTAAATGCTGCTAGCAGCTTTAATTATTATTATTATTATTATTATTATTATTATTCTGCCGTAAAACTCATCGTGCAGACCAAACCGTAAATGCTAGAGACTTCAAACTTTGTCAATAGGTAGTCCAAAAATCGAGGAGAGGTTATCAAATTATGAGCCAGATTGGCCAATAGGTGGCGCTACAGCAACCAAAAACGCAAAATGGCTCATAACTCTTAAATCGTTTGTCCTAAGGGTCAAGTGTCTTATATCATTGGAAAGCTGAGACCATGACGAACAAAACGTATATCTCCGATTTCATTTCCGGTATGCAAATTTTTCCGCCATTTTGAATTTTGTCAAAAACCTACTTTTGCGAACTAGTCCCTGGTTTTTTGACATATCAGAACCAAACCAGTGCCAAAATGTTCTCTCTAGTCTGAATATCAATAATTATCAAAAAAAAGTTGAAATTTTGACTCATGAACGTAAAGGGGCGTGGAAATGTACATTTAAGGCGGAGCCTATTTTAATAAAGAGGCTATAACTCCAGCAAAAAATGAGATATCTTCATCAAACTTGGTACACATGTGTATGGGCTCAGTCTTTGGTCACGATAAAAAAATCGCGACGATTGGCCACTGGGTGGCGCTATAACATGGAAAAAACACAAAAATGGCTATAACCACGCGACCGCTAGTCCGATTGACTGGAAAATTGGTATGCAGTGTCTTGGCCCAAGGTCCCATGTCTGTCTATGAGAACATTGGCGTATCTCAAAAAACATGGCTGCCATCGGCCAATGAAATTTGAGCACCTATTAGACAGGGTTAACGGAGGTAGATCGAAACGAAACTCAGTGGGCCTGTTTGACTCATGGTCCTAGAGTTCTGTAAGAATTTTGATAGAAATTGGCCACTAGTTGGCGCTAACGAGTTTTATGGCTCTGCAATCACGTGGTGTTGCACACATTGGCAAAATATGCACATCATATGATAGATCTCCTCATGTTGAACAACTTTGCCTCTAGAAACATTGCTGTCAATCAAATTGTTAAATAAATATTTGCAATTATGTTAAAAACCTACTTTCGCGAACTAGTCTCTGGTTTTTTGCCCAATCAGAACCAAACCAGTCTAGGACAATTCTCTGGACTCTCTAGATCAATAATTATCAAAAAAAGTAGATTTTTTGCATTTGGATGGCTATAACAGGGCCATTTAGAAAAGAGGCGTGGCAAAATACACTCAACAGCCTATAAATCCTAAGGGGAAACTCAAAACTTCACGAAAATTGTTGTGTATATGTGGCATAACATGTTGAAGACACGTGCAAAGTTTTATGGAGATCGGAGTATAGGGGGCGCTATAAGTGTTAAAAAGCTTTGAAAACCATGTATTCCCTATGGTGAATCTCTGTAATCAGGTGGGGTTAAAACAGCCACATAATATGCATATATTATGATAGATCTTCTCATACTGAACAACTCTGCCTCTATAACCAATACTGTCAATCAAATCTTTATTGAAATATTCACAATTATGTTAAAAACCTCGTTTTGCAAACTAGTCCTAGTTATTATTATTATTATTATTCTGCCGTAAAACTCATCGTGCAGACCAAACCGTAAATGCTAGAGACTTCAAACTTTGTCAATAGGTAGTCCAAAAATCGAGGAGAGGTTATCAAATTATGAGCCAGATTGGCCAATAGGTGGCGCTACAGCAACCAAAAACGCGAAATGGCGCATAACTCCTAAACCGTTCATCCTAAGGGTCAAGTGTCTTATATCATTGGAAAGCTGAGACCATGACGAACAAAACGTATATCTCCGATTTCATTTCCGGTATGAAAATTTTTCCGCCATTTTGAATTTTGTCAAAAACCTACTTTTGCGAACTAGTCCCTGGTTTTTTGACATATCAGAACCAAACCAGTGCCAAAATGTTCTCTCTAGTCTGAATATCAATAATTATCAAAAAAAAGTTGAAATTTTGACTCATGAACGAAAAGGGGCGTGGAAATGTACATTTAAGGCGGAGCCTATTTTACTAAAGAGGCTATAACTACAGCAAGAAATGAGATATCTTCACCAAACTTGGTACACATGTGTATGGGCTCAGTCTTTGGTCACGATAAAAAAATCGCGACGATTGGCCACTTGGTGGCGCTATAACATGGAAAAAACACAAAAAGGGCTATAACCACGCGACCGCTAGTCCGATTGACTTGAAAATTGGTATGCAGTGTCTTGGCCCAAGGTACCATGTCTGTCTATGAGAACATTGGTGTATCTCAAAAAACATGGCCGCCATCGGCCAATGAAATTTGAGCACCTATTAGACAGGGTTAACGGAGGTCAATCGGAACAAAACTCAGTGGGCATGTTTAACTCATGGTCCTAGAGGTCTGTAAGAATTTTGAAAGAAATCGGCCACTAGCTGGCGCTAACGAGTTTTATGGCTCTGCAATCACGTGGCGTTGCACACATCGGCAAAATATGCATATCATATGATAGATCTCCTCATGTTGAACAACTTTGCCTCCAGAACCATTGCTGTCAATCAAATCATTAAATAAATATTTGCAATTATGTTAAAAACCTACTTTTGCGAACTAGTCCCTGGTTATTTGCCCAATCAGAACCAAACCAGTCTAGGACAATTCTCTGGACTCTCTAGATCAATAATTATCAAAAAAAAGTAGATTTTTTGCATTTGAATGGCTATAACAGGGCCATTTAGAAAAGAGGCGTGGCAAAATACACTCAAAAGCCTATAAATCCTAAGGGAAAACTCAAAACTTCACGGAAATTGTTGGGTATATGTGGCATAACATGTTGAAGACACATGCAAAGTTTTATGGAGATCGGAGTATAGGGGGTGCTATAAGTGTTAAAAAGCTTTGAAAACCATGTATTCCCTATGGTGAATCTCTGTAATCAGGTGGGGTTAAAACAGCCACATAATATGCATATATTATGATAGATCTTCTCATACTGAACAACTTTGCCTCTATAACCAATACTGTCAATCAAATCTTTATTTAAATATTCACAATTATGTTAAAAACCTCGTTTTGCAAACTAGTCCTAGGTTTTTTGCCTGATCGGAACCAAACCACAGCAGTATGATTCTCTGCACTCTCCTGATCAATTCATATTTAGACTTTATAAAGTCATTATTATAATATTTAAAATCACATTTTGTCAGTTTATCACTTCATTTCACCTGATATCTCTCAAATTCATTCAGTGCTTAAAAGCCTTTCATGCAAAAGGTGTCAAATGCTTAAAAACCTTAAATGGCTTGAACCCCGCTAAATGCTGCTCGCAGCTTTAATTATTATTAGGGGTTCAAGCACGAAGTGCTGAAACCCTATTGTAATTGTACTGATTTTTATTATTATTATTATTATTCTCCGATAAAACGCGTTGTGCAGCCCAAACCGTAAGGGCTAGAGACTTGAAAATTTACCCGAAGGTAGTCCAAAAATCGAGGAGAGGTTATCAAAATATGAGCCCAATCGGCCAATAGGTGGCGCTATAGCGCAAAAAACCAAAAATTTTTACATTTGTGAGCTTTTCTCATAAACCGGTGGTCGTAGACTCAAATGATTTATACTTTTGAAATCCTTGGGCCAAGATGAAAAAACTGTAAGCGGGAATTTTTTTGTTTCGTCTTAAAATGTCCGCCATTTTGGAGTATGTCTGAAACCTATTTTTGAGAACTAGTCCCTGGTTTTTTGACCGATCGGAACCAAACCAGTGTCAAAATGTTCTCTGGTGGCTAATTATCAATAGTTATCGAAAAAAAGTTGAAATTTCGATTCATTTTTGCTAATTGGCTTCAAAATGGACGTTCAGGGCGGAGCCTATTTTGCTAAAAAGGCTATAACTCTAGAAGGAAATGAGATATCGTCACCAAACTTGGTACACATGTGTATCGGCTCAATTTGAGGTCACGTTAAAAAAATTGCGACGATTGGCCACTTGGTGGCGCTATAATGTGACAAAAACATGAAAAGGGCTATAACCACGCGACCGCTAGTCCGATTGACTTGAAAATTGGTATGCAGTGTCTTGGTCCAAGGCCCCATGGATGTCTATGAGGACATTGGTGTATCTCAAAAAACATGGCCGCCATCAGCCAATGAATTTTGAGCACCTATTAGATGGGGTTAACAGAGGTCGATCGGAACGAAACTCATTGGACATGTTTGACTCATGGTCCTAGAGGTCTGTAAGAATTTTGAAAGAAATCGGCCACTAGTTGGCGCTAACCCAAAAGGGAAGCTCAAAAATTCACGAAAATTGTTGGGTATATGTGGCATGACATGCTGATGAAGCATGCAAAGTTTTAAAGAGATCGGACTATAGGTGGCGCTATAACTGTTAAAAAGCTTTAAAAACCATGCATTTCCTATGGTAAATTGCCTATATTGGCTGTGAATGGACTTTTCCATCTATTATTTCAGTGTTTAAAATCTTGCTAAATAAAACTTAATGTCTTTAATGCCTATGTGCTTTAAAGGCCTTAAAGGCTTGAACCCCGCTAAATGCTGCTTGCAGCTTTAATTATTATTATTATTATTATTATTATTCTCCGCTAAAACGCATCGTGCAGACCAAACCGTAAGAGCTGGAAATTTGAAACTTTGTCAGATGGTAGTACTCATGTTGGGGAGACCCTGAGAAGCTATGACCCCAATTGGCCCATAGGTGGCGCTATAGCAATCAATTGCGAGAAAAGGCTCATATCTCCTAAACCGTTTGGTCCACACTCAAGTGTCATATATCATTGGAAAGCTGAGTCCTTGGCGAACAAAATGTATATCTCAGATTTTATTTACAGTATGCAAATTTTTCCGCCATTTTGAATTTTATTGAAAACCTACTTTTGCAAACTAGTCCCTGGTTTTTTGACCGATCGGAACCAAACCAGTGTCAAAATGTTCTCTGGTGTCTGTTTATCAATAGTTATCAAAAAAAAGTTGAAATTTCGATTAATTTATGCTAATTGGCTTCAAAATGGACGTTCAGGGCGGAGCCTATTTTACTAAAAAGGCTATAACTCAAGAAGGAAATGAGATATCGTCACCAAACTTGGTACACATGTATATCGGCTCAATTTGAGGTCACGATAAAAAAATCGCGATGATTGGCCACTTGGTGGCGCTATAATGCGAAAAAAACATGAAAAGGGCTGTAACCACGCGACCGCTAGTCCGATTGACCTGAAAATTGGTATGCAGTGTCTTGGTCCAAGGCCCCATGTACGTCTATGAGGACATTGGCGTATCTCAAAAAACATGGCCGCCATCGGCCAATGAAATTTGAGCACCTATTAGATGGGGTTAACAGAGGCCGATCGGAACGAAACTCGATGGGCATGTTTGACTCATGGTCCTAGAGGTCTGTAAGAATTTTGAAAGAAATCGGCCACTAGTTGGCGCTAACGAGTTTTATGGCTCTGAAATCACGTGTTTTTTCACGCATCCACAAAATATGCATATCATATGATAGATCTCCTCATGCTGAACAAATTTGCCTCTAGAACCATTGCTGTCAATCAAATCATTAATTAAATATTCACAATTATGTTAAAAACCTACTTTTGCAAACTAGTCCCTGGTTTTTTGACCGATCGGAACCAAACCAGTGTCAAAATGTTCTCTGGTCTCTGTTTATCAATAGTTATCGAAAAAAAGTTGAAATTTCAATTCATTTTTGCTAATTGGCTTCAAAATGGACGTTCAGGGCGGAGCCTATTTTACTAAAAAGGCTATAACTCAAGAAGGAAATGAGATATCGTCGCCAAACTTGGTACACATGTATATCGGCTCAATTTGAGGTCACGATAAAAATATTGCGACGATTGGCCACTTGGTGGCGCTATAATGTGAAAAAAAACATGAAAAGGGCTATAACCACGCGATCGCTAGTCCAATTAACCTGAAAATTGGTATGCAGACATTGGCGTATCTCAAAAAACATGGCCGCCATCGGCCAATGAAATTTGAGCACCTATTAGACAAGGTTAACAGAGGCCGATCGGAACGAAACTTGGTTGGCATGTTTGACTCATGGTCCTAGAGGTCTGTAAGATTTTTGAAAGAAATCGGCCACTAGTTGGCGCTAACTCAAAAGGGAAGCTCAAAAATTCACGAAAATTGTTGGGTATATGTAGCATGACATGCTGATGAAGCATTAAAAGTTTTAAAGAGATCGGACTATAGGTGGCGCTATAACTGTTAAAAAGCTATAAAAACCATGTATTTTTTATGGTAAATTGCCTATATTGGCTGTAAATGGACTTTTCCATCTATTATTTCAGTGTTTATAATCTTGCTAAATAAAACTTAATGTCTTTAATGCCTATGTGCTTAAAATGCCTTAAACGCTTGAACCCCGCTAAATGCTGCTTGCAGCTTTAATTATTATTATTATTATTATTCAGCCGAAAAACGCATCGTGCAGACCAAACCGTAAGAGCTGGAAACTTGAAACTTTGTCAATAGGTAGTACAAAAATCGAGGAAAGGTTATCAAATTATGAGCCAGATTGGCCAATAGGTGGCGCTATAGCAATCAATTGCGCAAAATGGCTCATAACTCCTAAACCGTTTAGTCCACACTCAAGTGTCTTATATCATTGGAAGGCTGAGACCATGACGAACAAAACGTATATCTCCGATTTCATTTCCGTCATTAAAATTTTTCGGCAATTTTGAATTTTGTTGAAAACCTACTTTTGCGAACTAGTCCCTGGTTTTTTGACCGATCGGAACCAAACCAGTGCCAAAATGTTGTCTGTAGTCTCAATATTAATATTCATTGAGAAAAAGTTGAAATTTCGATTCAGGAAAGATAAGTGGATTAAAAATGGACACTCAGGGCGGAGCCTATTTTACTAAAAAAACTATAACTCAAAAACGAAATGAGATATCTTCACCAAACTTGGATCACATGTGTATGGGATCATTCTTTGGTCTCGATAAAAAAATCGCGACGATTGACCACTTGGTGGCGCTATAATGTGAAAAAAACATGAAAATAGCTATAACCACACGACCGCTAGTCCGATTGACCTGAAAATTGGTATGCAGTGTCTTGGCCCAAGGTACCATGTATTTCTATGAGGACATTGGCGTATCTCAAAAAATATGGCCGCTATCGGCCAATGAAATTTGAGCACCTATAAGACAAGGGTAACAAAGGCTGATCGGAACAAAACTTGATGGGCATGTTTGACTCATGGCCCTAGAGGTCTGTAAGAATTTTGAAAGAAATCGGCCACTAGTTGGCGCTAACGAGTTTTATGGCTCTGTAATCACGTGGTGTGGCACCCATCCACAAAATATGCATATCACCTGATAGATCTCCTCATGTTGAAGAACTTTGCCTCTAGAACTATTGCTGTCAATCATATCATTAATTAAATATTTGCAACTATGTTAAAAACATACTTTTGCAAACTAGTCCCTGGTTTTTTCCCCGATCGGAACCAAACCAATCTAGGACAATTCTCTAGACGCTCTAGATAAATATTCATTGAAAAAAAGTTGAACTTTTGAATTTGGATGACTATAACAGGGTCATTTAAAAAGAGGGGGCCTGGCAAAGCATGCTCAAAAACCTATTAATCCTGAATGAAAACTACAAACTTCACAAAAATAGGTGGGCACGTGCAGAATATTACTCTAAAGAAGCATGAAAAATTTCATGGAGATCGGGCAATATATGCCTCTATAAAAGTGAGAAATGTGATGAGGTACCATTGCTTTAAATGGTGTGTTCCCAAAAATTGCTATAATAAACGGCCACCAGAGGGCAGCAGAAGACCACTCATTGGTTCATTCTGGTCAGTAAGCCAGTTTAGAAAATCATTATAACTACATTGCAAATGACATTTTGACAATGTTGACCAATTAATTTGTTCATACTAGAACGTGGTAAATCAAAATAGAATCATGGTAAATCATACTACAATGTGGTAAATTGTGGTAAATCATGGTAAACTATGGTAAATCACTATAGAATCATAGTAAATCATACTAGAACGTGGTAAATCATGGTAAACCATGCCAGAACATGGTAAATCATGTGAAACTATGGTAAACCATGCTAGAATCATGGTAAATCATACTAGAACATGGTAAATCATAGTAATATATGCTAGAATCATGGTAAATCATACTAGAACGTGGTAAATCATGGTAATATATGCTAGAATGATGGTAAATCATACTAGAACATGGTAAATCATAGTAACATACGCTAGAATCTTGGTAAATCATACTAGAACGTGGTAAATCATAGTAATATATGCTAGAATCATGGTAAATCATTCTAGAACGTGGTAAATCATGGTAAACTATGGTAAATCACAATAGAATCATGGTAAATCATTCTAGAATGTGGTAAATCATGGTAATATATGGTAGAATCATGGTAAATCATAATAAAACATGGTAAATCATGGTAATATATGCTAGAATCATGGTAAATCATAATACAACGTGGTAAATCATGGTAAAATATGCTAGAATCATGGTAAATCATAATACACCATGGTAAACTATGGTAAATCACAATAAAATCATGGTAAATCATGGTAAACTATGGTAAATCACAATAGAATCATAGTACATCATTCTAGAACGTGGTAAATCATGGTAAACCATGCTAGAATGTGGTAAATCATGGTAATATATGCTAGAATCATGGTAAATCATAATACAACGTGGTAAATCATGGTAAACTATGGTACATCACAATAGAATCATGGTACATCATTCTAGAACGTGGTAAATCATGGTAAACTATGGTAAATCACAATAGAATCATGGTAAATCATACTAAAACGTGGTAAATCATGGTAAACCATGCTAGAACATGGTAAATCATGGTAAAATATGCTAGAATCATGGTAAATCATAATACAACATGGTAAACTATGGTAAATCACAATAAAATCATGGTAAATCATACTAGATTGTGGTAAACTATAGTAAATCACAAAATAATCATGGTTAATCATACTAGAATGTGGTAAATTGTGGTAAGCTATGGTAAATCATAATAGAATCATGGTAAATGAAACTGAGCCAATGAATGTTTCTCTGCTGCCACCCTACTGGTTAAATTAGTCATTTTGTTCTATAATTCATATTTAGACTTTGTAAAGTCAGTATTATAACATTTAAAAATCACATTTTGTCAGTTTATCACTTCATTTCACCTGATATCTCTCAAATTCATTCAGTGCTTAAAAACCTTTCATACAAAAGGCGTCAAATGCTTTAAATACCTACTTTTGCGAACTAGTCCCTGGTTTTTTGCCCAATCGGAACCAAACCAGTGCCAAAATGTTCTCTGTAGTCTGAATATCAATATTCATTGAGAAAAGTAGAAATTTCGATTTACGGTTGCTAAGGGGTGGAAAAAGAATGTTGTGGGCGGAGCCTATTTTACTAAAAAGGCTATAACTTAAGAAGGAAATGAGATATCTTCACCAAACTTGGTACACATGTGTATGGGCTCATTTTTTGGTCTCGATAAAAAAATCGCGACGTTTGACCAGTTGGTGGCGCTATAATGTGAAAAAAACAACGACCGCTAGTCCGATTGACCTGAAAATTGGTATGCAGTGTCTTGGCCCAAGTTACTATATAAGTCTATGAGGACATTGGTGTATCTCAAAAAACATGGCCGCCATCAGCCAATGAATTTTGAGCACCTATTAGATGGGGTTAACAGAGGTCGATCGGAACGAAACTCGGTGGGCATGTTTGACTCATGGTCCTAGAGGTCTGTAAGAATTTTGAAAGAAATCGGCCACTAGTTGGCGCTAACCAAAAAGGGAAGCTCAAAAATTCACGAAAATTGTTGGGTATATGTGGCATGACATGCTGATGAAGCATGCAAAGTTTTAAAGAGATCGGACTATAGATGGCGCTATAACTGTTAAAAAGCTTTAAAAACCATGCATTTCCTATGGTAAATTGCCTATATTGGCTGTGAATGGACTTTTCCTTCTATTATTTCAGTGTTTAAAATCTTGCTAAATAAAACTTAATGTCTTTAATGCCTATGTGCTTTAAAGACATTAAAGGCTTGAACCCCGCTAAATGCTGCTTGCAGCTTTAATTATTATTATTATTATTAAAGTTTTATGTGTAGAGGAAACAATATTAAGTATGTGTATATGTGAGTATGTATAACGATATGTATACATACACTATAATATATAAATA
>NC_090191.1:12070021-12077521 GCF_024679245.1 Pseudorasbora parva | reverse complement strand
TTGAGGGAGAGTAAATTATGACATTATTTTAATTTTAGGGGGAACTATCCCTTTAATGCTATATTTCTGGGCTACAATGGCAGTTGGTATTCTATTCTATTAAATTCTTGTTCTGTATTGTTTAGGCAACAACATGGCTTCAACTAAGTCACACAAAGGCATGAGCGATGCTGACTGGCTTGCGCGTCTGGAGAGTTTTGCCCGAACTGGAGTTTGGCCATCCAGGGAGGGAAATAGACCTTCTCCCCGACAAAAAAGATGGCATGAGTTATATCAGAAGGTAAATTATGCAGCTAGATTCATGAGCAAACTAATAAACTTTACATTGTGATAATGATAATACATTGTGCTATTTTTTTTATATGTATGAATAAGTAATTATTTACAATGTAAATACAATGTTTTATGGTTATAATTATGATGACATGGGTGTCTTGAAATAATGTGTACAACAGTGTCACAGCTATACTTTATATTTATGTTCATAGATAGAAAAGTGCCCTCTGCAAATGAGGGGGCAGACCACCCTTATGAAGGAAGCACAAAAGTGTATTTGTGGATTTCACAAGGTAACTCCAATTAGCCTAGTTCAAGTTGCATAAATAGATGTGTTTGCAATATCAATTTGTCTTTATGTCTAAAGTCATATTATGAATACTGTATAATATTATGTCCCTGGTATATCTTATAAGCATGTATCACAGGTTCATCCACCAGTCACAGTGGAGGCATCACAGAGCACCCCTGCCCAAAGTACACCCTCCAGTGATGTGGCACGTCCTGCAAAGATGGCCAAACTGACATTGTCAATGGTAAGCAGACCTTACTGCAGACATTGAAATATCTCAAACTTTTCCTATAGTGTTACAGGTTTTGTTATCACTAACTATGACAAACCTTTTCAGTTTGAAAAGTCAAGGTTTGGAGGCTCACATGTGGCAGCAGCCAAACCTAATTTGAACATTCAGAGGAAAACATCTCAGGTTAATATGAAAGAATTAGTTAGACATCACTTTATCACTACATAATTTTGTTTAATAAAAAAACATTTTGCGATCCCCTTAATAGATTATTCATAATGTTTGACTCCACAGACCAGTTCAGCCGCAGCTTCATGCCCACCCTCTCATCCTTGTCCTCCTCCTCCTCCTTCTCCTCCATCCCCCAAACCCCATCGGCCTGTCATTCAGTCCTCCTCATCCTTCTTCCTTCCTCCAGCTCAGAGATCACAACGGATCAAAGAAACAGCAACACCATCAACTAATTCTGAGTCTGCTGTTGTGAGGGGCCCAGTAAGATGTCATTCAAAATACAAACATGCCTTCATCATTTAATGCTCTCTTACGCCTGCTTCACACATACTCCGACTGCAGTTCATATGCAGTGCGTGCTGCAGTACGTATGCGATGCAGGAGCAGTGCCTGCTATTGTGCTTTCACATATGCCACGTTTGCAGTGTGCAACTTAACCGCAGTTGAGTACTACAAACACAGCATTTATTCATAATTTTTTATTTCAAATCCAAAAGTTGTTAATGACTATGGCTTGTCAGCATTGCAATTCTCTTTGTATACACTCTTTTATAGATGTCATGTTTAAACGCACAACATTTAAACGTTATATTAAATTAATTACTTTATATTTATATAGCCTAGAACTTTATATTTATATATTATATTGCTTACACAAGTGGCAAAACATAGGCTATAGCTTATATAATGACAAACATTTTAAATTAGAACTTACAATAGACAAAAAAAGTCGTCTCTCGTTATTTCTTTCATTTTTAAATCTTTTAAAAAAAATTTTTTTTACAAGAAATCCTGCAGGTCATAAAGAACTTTGTTTTTCCACCTCCAAGAAAGGACGAGTGCTCTCCATTATGTCTCTTTGTTTACCTAAATGCCAGGTAAGGGACATTTTCCTTGCTTTACCCGAGGCAAAAGGCCATGTGTTGACTTTGAAACAGAGTAGACTTTAAGTCCACCGCATCAATGCATGTTTATTTTAGTGCGAACAATGCACTGACCTTTAATTCAGCGCGTGCAGCAAAAAAATAGTGAACGCTCTAACCGGTTAACATGGGTACGGAAACAAATACGCACTGCAAACAGAGTATGTGTGAAACAGGCATTATTTAAGGCAGGTTAGGGCTACCCTAACCCTAGGCCTAGCCTAACCCTTATTTAAACCAGTGTTTTTGATAATATCAGCAGGTCTCATCTCAGCCAGAAGACCCTGCAGATCTCCCACTACTGTGGCCACAGACAATGCCACAGCAGGACCAGAAGTGGGTGTCGGAAGCACTTTTTAGGGTTAACGCAAAAGGAAAGCAGGAGCTGCGTGAAAACCTTCAGTTGTGGTATGACCCCCCACCACCAGCCCTGTTGTACCACCAAGCCCCAACACCTGATAGATTTTTTTCACAGCGACTCTTGCTCTGGATGCCGTATAGGCTATGGAAGGTACGACTCCAATGTACTAACCCTGCCTGTGCCAGTTATCAGCTGTGTGGTGGTGGTCTGCACAGGAGGGTACGACAGGTGTTAGATATTGACAGATACTACAACCTGGTGACAGAGACCCTGATCTGTACCAGGTGTAGAACCAGCTACCTGTCCTGGAGTCATGCTGTGCTGCAGCAATTGGACCTGGCCCATCGATCTGAATTTAGAATCATTCTCACACGCAAGTAATTACTTTGCAGTCATATGTGCTCATATGCTACCTTTGATAAATATATACTACTATAATTAGATACTTGATAATAAGATACTTGAATGATTACTTTTTTCCAAGGTATGCCTGTGACATTCGAGTTATTCGTTTGTTGCGTGAGAGGGGCATGGGAAATGGCCCAGTGAGGATCATCGGCCAGCTGAAGGAGAACCACACTGAGGAGTGGTTACAACGTGTGTCTCGGTACACATCGGTGTGTGTGGCCTTTTTGGATAATCCTGGCCTGCATCCACTGCACTTTCAGGAGCCGCCACCACTTGTTCCAGTACCTAGCTACAAATGGCTTCTCACTGTTTACAGTCAGGACATCCTCAACAGGCTCGATCACATCAAGGCCAGCATTACATCCACATATGGATCGATTTTAAAAATGGACTCAACTAAGAAGGTCAGAGGAGCTGCTTTAATGACTGTACCATTATCTATAATGTATTGTTAGACCAAAAGAGCTTTATTTGTACATTTTACTCATTCAATGTATGTTGTATTATTTACTATGTTTATTGTTTCTTTCAGATCACGAAGAAGTTGAGTGGGCCTGCGAAAGGCACAGCACAGTGGCTTACCTCAGTTGGCAATGAGGTAGGTCAGGTGCTGATGAGTGTCCTGACTGCGAATGAAGGAGCTGGGTTAGACCTCATGGCTGCAGGACTCGTGGAGAGATACCAGAGAGCTGGTGTTGATCCTCCCACTATCTTATATGTGGACTGTGACTGTTGCAAGGAAGTGGGAGAGACTAAACTGAAGAGGAGGTTCAGTGGCTGGCCCAATATCATCATCCGCCTAGACATTTGGCATTTTATGCGGCGTCTGGCAGTAGGGTGCACAACTGATGCCCACCAGTTGTATCCTACTTTTATGTCTAGGTTGTCGTCATGTATTTTTGAGTGGGATGCAGGGGATCTCACTCTGCTGAGAAGGGCAAAGAAGGAGCAACTCACCCAACAGGGCTGGCCTGCAATGACGGAGGCAGAGATTGACCGTCATATAAGCAAAGATGAGCTGGCCCAACACTGCAGGAGAAGAACACGAGGAGAGGAAACAACTATGCGCCTCCTTGATATGCTCATCAGAGAGCTCATGGGTGGCAAGGGGAATGACGCCCTTGGTGTTCCTCTCCTTGACAGTGTAAGGATGCAGCACATCTGGCAAGTCCAGAGGCGGCACATTACCTGTATTCAGGACCCTCCAGATGTGCCCCTCTACACGGAAACTGGAACCATAAACAAGGGCGGGATTGTTCTAAAGACATATAGGTGTGCCAGAGGCTCCACTTCCCTGGAATCATTTCACTGCCACCTAAACAGATTTATTCCAGGTTTGTCATGACAGAATAGACCATATCTTGCCACTAATTCCTGTTTATTTATATACTTGCAGTAAACCAATTGCATTTTCTCTTTTGTAGTTTCTTAAAACAATGTTTGGCTTTCTATTTCTTATTCTAGGGAATAGCGCAAACAGCCTGAACTTCCAGATTTACCTCCTGGAAGGTTTGTTACGCTGGAATCAGGACCGGGCTGCAGCTGCTGTTGCAGGTGGAGGTGGAGGTTCAACCCTGCGTACTTACACAGGGGAGCTGGTTTACTCTGTCAACGAGAACTACAATAAGTTGTATGGCAGGAAATTGGTCACTAGCTTCACTCCACCTGCAGTTTACACAGGTAAACATATTTTGATCAATGCAGTTCACTAGGTAGCATGTTTTTGTTAAAACTACAAGTGATTTTGGTCAATAATGTCATTTTGACAGATCAGAGAAAAATTATACTATCAGAATTTTTGCATACTGGACTCTTTGTTGTAGGTTTCAGGGAAAATAAATGACATACTAGAATATAGAGTAATTCTGTCTTTTTACAATGTCCTCTGAGTTACATATTTTTTGTTTATGCAGAAGCTGAATATTTATTTAAAAATATTTACTACATTTCAGAATAAACCTTTCTGATTCATTTCCTTTAAAATGTTTTCTGTTACAAATATTTCCTCAGGGGAGCTCATTGGAGTGCAGTACTTGTTGAGGCAGAATAGTCAGCCCCTGGAGGACATGTGCCCTACCTCTGATAGGACCTCTCAGTTGCTGGAGGAGATAAATGTGGAGGAGCAAGTGGAAGAGGATGAGGGTTTCATTGATTTGTTGGGAGAGGAAGCCACAGTGGCAAATCTTGTGGCATCAGATGACTTGTTCCTTTCAAGTCCACCAGTTCTACCCACTGCACCTCTGCCCTGTGTCCAAGCTCCACCCGCTGCACCTCTGCCCTGTGTCCAAGCTCCACCCGCTGCACCTCTGCCCTGTGTCCAAGCTCCACTCGCTGCCCCTCTGCCCTGTGTCCAAGCTCCACCCGCTGCACCTCTGCCCTATGTACAAGCTCCACCCACTGCACCTCTGCCCTTGGTCCAAGCTTCACCTGCTGCACTTCTGCCCTATGTCCAAGCTCCACCCACTGCACCTCTGCCCTTGGTACAAGCTCCACCCGCTGCACCTCTGCCCTTGGTCCAAGCTTCACCTGCTGCACTTCTGCCCTATGTCCAAGCTCCACCCACTGCACCTCTGCCCTTGGTACAAGCTCCACCCGCTGCACCTCTGCCCTTGGTCCAAGCCTCACCTGCTGCACTTCTGCCCTATGTCCAAGCTCCACCCACTGCACCTCTGCCCTGTGTCCAAGCTCCACCCGCTGCACCTCTGCCCTGTGTCCAAGCTCCACCCCCTGCACCTCTGCCCTGTGTCCAAGCTCCAACCGCTGCACCTCTGCCCTGTGTCCAAGCTCCACCCGCTGCACCTCTGCCCTGTGTCCAGACTCCACCCGCTGCACCTCTGCCCTGTGTCCAAGCTCCACCTGCTGCCCCTCTGCCCTGTGTCCAAGCTCCTCCCGCTGCCCCTTTGCCCTTGGTCCAAGCTTCACCTGCTGCACTTCTGCCCTATGTCCCAGCTCCACCCGCTGCACCTCTGCCCTGTGTCCAGACTCCATCAGCTGCACCTCTGCCCTCAGCAATGGTAAAATTTCCTTTTCTAGACAAATTGTTACTCATTTAGTCATTCACCCTCAAGCAGCAAATTCACAAACTCACAAATTTCACAAAGCATGTAATTACCTAACCAACAGTTATATTTTTTTAGGCTGTTGACGAGCACTGCATTCCTGGAATGGACCGGGTGGATGAGTTGGCGGAGTATCTGGTAGAGCTGCGCACACAGACGGGCCTCACACTTACTAACCAACAAGCTGCGATCATTGTGGGTTTGTGGCAGAACCTGGACCAATTTGATAAAGACAAGGTCATGTATGCTGCTCGTTATCAAGACAGGCTGCTTACAGGACGTTTTAGGTCCCCTAAAAAGAAAGCTGTCTTCACTCCTGGCGTCGAAAGCACAAAGAGGTGTGTTTTGGGTTCTAGCGGTTCTCCAGCACAGTGGCCTAAGTGCTGTCGCCTTGTTGAATTAATCTTCATAAGGCTATGTAACATCCACCGAAGCCCCAAAAAACAGCGGACAGAATCTCTGTCCAGATGGGATCTCATTCTTCGAGATTATAGAAAAATTCGGCAGCTAATCTTGAGCAATGGAACTGTAATGAGCGAAACAACCCTTCAGCTAGTGGAGGTTAACCAAAGGACCCTTACAACGTGGCACAATGAAACTTTAAAGGGTCAGGAGGTCTCAGTGCTGTTGCAAGGGTTGAAGCTTCCAGAGGCACGTCCAGTGGCATTGGATGCTCTGCCTCCAGCACGAGTGCAGCCTGTTGTGCCTCCACAATATAGCCACCAGCTGCATCACTACCAGATGCCACCAGACACAGCCGGACAGGCAAAGACGAAGTTCAGGAAAATCCAGCCCTCATCAACCTGCACATCTGCCACACCAACTGCCACGTTCCACCATCCAAGGACAATTTTTCCAAAGCCGACAGCAACACACCCATTGTTTCCTGACACACCCACTGCCCCTGTTGGGTCTCAGATGCTACTGTTGCCCTGCCCAGCCCCATGTTCAGCCATTAACCCTGGAGCAATTTCCTCTGACCCACCTGCAAAAGACACAGCCACCCCAACCAAGCGGTCATACAATCGCTCTGTAAAATCAAATACGTGCAGAAAGTGTGGCCAATTTCGCACACAAGAAACTGGCCATAGCCAGTACAAAGGCAAAATATTTTGCCCAAATAAAGAAACAGTCACTAAGCAGCAGTGGTTACAGAATATGAGAAAATAACACACTTGTTTCTGTGATACATTCTGTTCTTTATCTTCCAGCCATATTTAATGCTAAAGTATTATACTGTGCACTTGTTTTTAAATTGTATGATTATTATTATTATTATTATTAAAGTTTTATGTGTAGAGGAAACAATATTAAGTATGTGTATATGTGAGTATGTATAACGATATGTATACACTATAATATATAAATATATAATAACTATTTAACATATTATATACTATTATAAAAAACTATTATATATTTTTATTTATATATGCAAGTATAGTACATATACCTATACATTTTTATATACCTATATATTTAATTAACAATAGCCTATTTCTTTGTTGTTTATAAAATTATTTTGCTATTATATATTTTTATTTATATATGCAAGTACAGTACATATAAACGTCTTTTTATATACCTATATATTTAATTAACAATAGCCTATTATTTTGTTGTTCCATGCTGTGAATTCAGTACTTTTCCAGATTTTTGTAAATATGTATATAGTAAATAAATCTAGTTCTCCAAGAAGACTGGTGGTTTGTGTTTAT
>NC_090191.1:12032521-12042521 GCF_024679245.1 Pseudorasbora parva | reverse complement strand
CAATAGCATGCCGAGTTCAATCTTTCAAAAACCAATTAAATTGCGAACTCCATTTTTGCCCGTCCAATGAAATGGCAAGGTCCATTTTTCATACTCCAATCACCGCGCGTAGTCCATCTTTGAGCATTCCATCCAATCTCCGCGTTACGAACTCCATCTTTGCTTGTCCAATGAAATGGCGAGGTTCATTTTTCATACTCCAATCACCGCGCGTAGTCCATCTTTGAGCATTCCATCCAATCTCCGCGTTACGAACTCCATCTTTGCTTGTCCAATGAAATGGCGAGGTTCATTTTTCGTTACTCCATTCACCGCACGAGAGTCGATGAGCACATTCGATACGCTTTCGCTTGTTTATTCCGCTCAGGTATGCTAATCATATTTTCTTAATGAAATACTAGTGTAGCCTATGTCTTCCGTTTGTTTATTAGCTAAATTAAATTAAACGGGCATAAAATGTAACAGTTTACCCTCCTATTGTGTAACTTATGTTTCGGTCGAATTCGGTTCTTAGCCCAAGTGTAACATAACATTACGCATATTTTTCCTAATGAAATATTATTGTAGCCTATATCTTCCGTTTGTTTTTAAGCTAAATTAAATTAAACGGGCATTAAATGTAACAGTTTACCCTCCTATTGTGTATGTTTCGGTCGAATTCGGTTCTTAGCCCAAGTGTAACATAACATTACGCCAATTTGAGTTCAGGCACATACATGCCCATTTATCAGATGGACAAAGTTAAAATAGCACAATATGTTTAATATGAGTATTTGTTTAAGTCAGAATAATCCATACATTATTCATTTTTGTTGTTGTTGTTGTTTTACTCAAAAACCCAGATCAACAAAGCATACAGGCCATAAATAGAAGTTTCAAAACTTGTACTGTTGGTTACAAAAAATAAATCACAACATTAGGTGATTATATATGTATTATTATGTATTTATAATCTGCTATAATGTGGCAGTCATTTTGAACCAGAAACACAAAACTAGCTCAAATGAAATGAACACAAAAGGAGTAAAGGAAGTAAAAGATTAGTTTCCCCCTAAAACAAAATCTGTCATCATTTATTTTCCATCAAGCTGTTCCAAACCTGTATGAGTTATTTTGAAGAATGAAGACCGTTAATAATCCTCATTGACTTCCATAGTATTTTTTTGTTTTGTTTTTCCTACTATGGCAGTCAATAGGGACCGTCAACTGTCTGGTTACCAATGTGCTTCAAAAGAAACTCATACAGGTTTGGAACAACTTGAGGGAGAGTAAATTATGACATAATTTTAATTTTAGGGGGAACTATCCCTTTAATGCTATATTTCTGGGCTACAATGGCAGTTGGTATTCTATTCTATTAAATTCTTGTTCTATATTGTTTAGGCAACAACATGGCTTCAACTAAGTCACACAAAGGCATGAGCGATGCTGACTGGCTTGCGCGTCTGGAGAGTTTTGCCCGAACTGGAGTTTGGCCATCCAGGGAGGGAAATAGACCTTCTCCCCGACAAAAAAGATGGCATGAGTTATATCAGAAGGTAAATTATGCAGCTAGATTCATGAGCAAACTAATAAACTTGTGTGATAATACATTGTGCTATTTTTTTTA
The DNA here is from genome assembly GCF_024679245.1 of Pseudorasbora parva. Lineage (NCBI taxonomy): Eukaryota > Metazoa > Chordata > Actinopteri > Cypriniformes > Gobionidae > Pseudorasbora > Pseudorasbora parva. Next base: position 12,040,912 of record NC_090191.1, on the reverse strand, counting down.
TATGTATTAATAAGTAATTATTTACAATGTAAATACAATGTAGTATGGTTATAATTATGATGACATGGGTGTCTTGAAATAATGTGTACAACAGTGTCACAGCTATACTTTATATTTATGTTCATAGATAGAAAAGTGCCCTCTGCAAATGAGGGGGCAGACCACCCTTATGAAGGAAGCACAAAAGTGTATTTGTGGATTTCACAAGGTAACTCCAATTAGCCTAGTTCAAGTTGCATAAATAGATGTGTTTGCAATATCAATTTGTCTTTATGTCTAAAGTCATATTATGAATACTGTATAATATTATGTCCCTGGTTTATCTTATAAGCATGTATCACAGGTTCATCCACCAGTCACAGTGGAGGCATCACAGAGCACCCCTGCCCAAAGTACACCCTCCAGTGATGTGGCACGTCCTGCAAAGATGGCCAAACTGACATTGTCAATGGTAAGCAGACCTTACTGCAGACATTGAAATATCTCAAACTTTTCCTATAGTGTTACAGGTTTTGTTATCACTAACTATGACAAACCTTTTCAGTTTGAAAAGTCAAGGTTTGGAGGCTCACATGTGGCAGCAGCCAAACCTAATTTGAACATTCAGAGGAAAACATCTCAGGTTAATATGAAAGAATTAGTTAGACATCACTTTATCACTACATAATTTTGTTTAATAAAAAAACATTTTGCGATCCCCTTAATAGATTATTCATAATGTTTGACTCCACAGACCAGTTCAGCCGCAGCTTCATGCCCACCCTCTCATCCTTGTCCTCCTCCTCCTCCTTCTCCTCCATCCCCCAAACCCCATCGGCCTGTCATTCAGTCCTCCTCATCCTTCTTCCTTCCTCCAGCCCAGAGATCACAGCGGATCAAAGAAACAGCAACACCATCAACTAATTCTGAGTCTGCTGTTGTGAGGGGCCCAGTAAGATGTCATTCAAAATACAAACATGCCTTCATCATTTAATGCTCTCTTACGCCTGCTTCACACATACTCCGACTGCAGTTCATATGCAGTGCGTGCTGCAGTACGTATGCGATGCAGGAGCAGTGCCTGCTATTGTGCTTTCACATATGCCACGTTTGCAGTGCGCAACTTAACCGCAGTTGAGTACTACAAACACAGCATTTATTCATAATTTTTTATTTCAAATCCAAAAGTTGTTAATGACTATGGCTTGTCAGCATTGCAATTCTCTTTGTATACACTCTTTTATAGATGTCATGTTTAAACGCACAACATTTAAACGTTATATTAAATTAATTACTTTATATTTATATAGCCTAGAACTTTATATTTATATATTATATTGCTTACACAAGTGGCAAAACATAGGCTATAGCTTATATAATGACAAACATTTTAAATTAGAACTTACAATAGACAAAAAAAGTCGTCTCTCGTTATTTCTTTCATTTTTAAATCTTTAAAAAAAAAATTTTTTTACAAGAAATCCTGCAGGTCATAAAGAACTTTGTTTTTCCACCTCCAAGAAAGGACGAGTGCTCTCCATTATGTCTCTTTGTTTACCTAAATGCCAGGTAAGGGACATTTTCCTTGCTTTACCCGAGGCAAAAGGCCATGTGTTGACTTTGAAACAGAGTAGACTTTAAGTCCACCGCATCAATGCATGTTTATTTTAGTGCGAACAATGCACTGACCTTTAATTCAGCGCGTGCAGCAAAAAAATAGTGAACGCTCTAACCGGTTAACATGGGTACGGAAACAAATACGCACTGCAAACAGAGTATGTGTGAAACAGGCATTATTTAAGGCAGGTTAGGGCTACCCTAACCCTAGGCCTAGCCTAACCCTTATTTAAACCAGTGTTTTTGATAATATCAGCAGGTCTCATCTCAGCCAGAAGACCCTGCAGATCTCCCACTACTGTGGCCACAGACAATGCCACAGCAGGACCAGAAGTGGGTGTCGGAAGCACTTTTTAGGGTTAACGCAAAAGGAAAGCAGGAGCTGCGTGAAAACCTTCAGTTGTGGTATGACCCCCCACCACCAGCCCTGTTGTACCACCAAGCCCCAACACCTGATAGATTTTTTTCACAGCGACTCTTGCTCTGGATGCCGTATAGGCTATGGAAGGTACGACTCCAGTGTACTAACCCTGCCTGTGCCAGTTATCAGCTGTGTGGTGGTGGTCTGCACAGGAGGGTACGACAGGTGTTAGATATTGACAGATACTATAACCTGGTGACAGAGACCCTGATCTGTACCAGGTGTAGAACCAGCTACCTGTCCTGGAGTCATGCTGTGCTGCAGCAATTGGACCTGGCCCATCGATCTGAATTTAGAATCATTCTCACACGCAAGTAATTACTTTGCAGTCATATGTGCTCATATGCTACCTTTGATAAATATATACTACTATAATTAGATACTTGATAATAAGATACTTGAATGATTACTTTTTTCCAAGGTATGCCTGTGACATTCGAGTTATTCGTTTGTTGCGTGAGAGGGGCATGGGAAATGGCCCAGTGAGGATCATCGGCCAGCTGAAGGAGAACCACACTGAGGAGTGGTTACAACGTGTGTCTCGGTACACATCGATGTGTGTGGCCTTTTTGGATAATCCTGGCCTGCTTCCACTGCACTTTCAGGAGCCGCCACCACTTGTTCCAGTACCTAGCTACAAATGGCTTCTCACTGTTTACAGTCAGGACATCCTCAACAGGCTTGATCACATCAAGGCCAGCATTACATCCACATATGGATCGATTTTAAAAATGGACTCAACTAAGAAGGTCAGAGGAGCTGCTTTAATGACTGTACCGTTATCTATAATGTATTGTTAGACCAAAAGAGCTTTATTTGTAAATTTTACTCATTCAATGTATGTTGTATTATTTACTATGTTTATTGTTTCTTTCAGATCACGAAGAAGTTGAGTGGGCCTGCGAAAGGCACAGCACAGTGGCTTACCTCAGTTGGCAATGAGGTAGGTCAGGTGCTGATGAGTGTCCTGACTGCGAATGAAGGAGCTGGGTTAGACCTCATGGCTGCAGGACTCGTGGAGAGATACCAGAGAGCTGGTGTTGATCCTCCCACTATCTTATATGTGGACTGTGACTGTTGCAAGGAAGTGGGAGAGACTAAACTGAAGAGGAGGTTCAGTGGCTGGCCCAATATCATCATCCGCCTAGACATTTGGCATTTTATGCGGCGTCTGGCAGTAGGGTGCACAACTGATGCCCACCAGTTGTATCCTACTTTTATGTCTAGGTTGTCGTCATGTATTTTTGAGTGGGATGCAGGGGATCTCACTCTGCTGAGAAGGGCAAAGAAGGAGCAACTCACCCAACAGGGCTGGCCTGCAATGACGGAGGCAGAGATTGACCGTCATATAAGCAAAGATGAGCTGGCCCAACACTGCAGGAGAAGAACACGAGGAGAGGAAACAACTATGCGCCTCCTTGATATGCTCATCAGAGAGCTCATGGGTGGCAAGGGGAATGACGCCCTTGGTGTTCCTCTCCTTGACAGTGTAAGGATGCAGCACATCTGGCAAGTCCAGAGGCGGCACATTACCTGTATTCAGGACCCTCCAGATGTGCCCCTCTACACGGAAACTGGAACCATAAACAAGGGCGGGATTGTTCTAAAGACATATAGGTGTGCCAGAGGCTCCACTTCCCTGGAATCATTTCACTGCCACCTAAACAGATTTATTCCAGGTTTGTCATGACAGAATAGACCATATCTTGCCACTAATTCCTGTTTATTTATATACTTGCAGTAAACCAATTGCATTTTCTCTTTTGTAGTTTCTTAAAACAATGTTTGGCTTTCTATTTCTTATTCTAGGGAATAGCGCAAACAGCCTGAACTTCCAGATTTACCTCCTGGAAGGTTTGTTACGCTGGAATCAGGACCGGGCTGCAGCTGCTGTTGCAGGTGGAGGTGGAGGTTCAACCCTGCGTACTTACACAGGGGAGCTGGTTTACTCTGTCAACGAGAACTACAATAAGTTGTATGGCAGGAAATTGGTCACTAGCTTCACTCCACCTGCAGTTTACACAGGTAAACATATTTTGATCAATGCAGTTCACTAGGTAGCATGTTTTTGTTAAAACTGCAAGTGATTTTGGTCAATAATGTCATTTTGACAGATCAGAGAAAAATTATACTATCAGAATTTTTGCATACTGGACTCTTTGTTGTAGGTTTCAGGGAAAATAAATGACATACTAGAATATAGAGTAATTCTGTCTTTTTACAATGTCCTCTGAGTTACATATTTTTTGTTTATGCAAAAGCTGAATATTTATTTAAAAATATTTACTACATTTCAGAATAAACCTTTCTGATTCATTTCCTTTAAAATGTTTTCTGTTACAAATATTTCCTCAGGGGAGCTTATTGGAGTGCAGTACTTGTTGAGGCAGAATAGTCAGCCCCTGGAGGACATGTGCCCTACCTCTGATAGGACCTCTCAGTTGCTGGAGGAGATAAATGTGGAGGAGCAAGTGGAAGAGGATGAGGGTTTCATTGATTTGTTGGGAGAGGAAGCCACAGTGGCAAATCTTGTGGCATCAGATGACTTGTTCCTTTCAAGTCCACCAGTTCTACCCACTGCACCTCTGCCCTGTGTCCAAGCTCCACCCGCTGCACCTCTGCCCTGTGTCCAAGCTCCACTCGCTGCCCCTCTGCCCTGTGTCCAAGCTCCACCCACTGCACCTCTGCCCTATGTCCAAGCTCCACCCGCTGCACCTCTGCCCTATGTCCAAGCTCCACCCGCTGCACCTCTGCCCTATGTCCAAGCTCCACCCGCTGCACCTCTGCCCTATGTCCAAGCTCCACCCGCTGCACCTCTGCCCTATGTCCAAGCTCCACCCGCTGCACCTCTGCCCTATGTCCAAGCTCCACCCGCTGCACCTCTGCCCTATGTCCAAGCTCCACCCACTGCACCTCTGCCCTTGGTCCAAGCTTCACCTGCTGCACTTCTGCCCTATGTCCAAGCTCCACCCACTGCACCTCTGCCCTTGGTACAAGCTCCACCCGCTGCACCTCTGCCCTTGGTCCAAGATTCACCTGCTGCACTTCTGCCCTATGTCCAAGCTCCACCCACTGCACCTCTGCCCTTGGTACAAGCTCCACCCGCTGCACCTCTGCCCTTGGTCCAAGCCTCACCTGCTGCACTTCTGCCCTATGTCCAAGCTCCACCCACTGCACCTCTGCCCTGTGTCCAAGCTCCACCCACTGCACCTCTGCCCTGTGTCCAAGCTCCACCCGCTGCACCTCTGCCCTGTGTCCAAGCTCCACCCGCTGCACCTCTGCCCTGTGTCCAAGCTCCACCCGCTGCACCTCTGCCCTGTGTCCAGACTCCACCCGCTGCACCTCTGCCCTGTGTCCAAGCTCCACCCGCTGCCCCTCTGCCCTGTGTCCAAGCTCCTCCCGCTGCACCTCTGCCCTTGGTCCAAGCTTCACCTGCTGCACTTCTGCCCTATGTCCCAGCTCCACCCGCTGCACCTCTGCCCTGTGTCCAGACTCCATCAGCTGCACCTCTGCCCTCAGCAATGGTAAAATTTCCTTTTCTAGACAAATTGTTACTCATTTAGTCATTCACCCTCAAGCAGCAAATTCACAAACTCACAAATTTCACAAAGCATGTAATTACCTAACCAACAGTTATATTTTTTTAGGCTGTTGACGAGCACTGTATTCCTGGAATGGACCGGGTGGATGAGTTGGCGGAGTATCTGGTAGAGCTGCGCACACAGACGGGCCTCACACTTACTAACCAACAAGCTGCGATCATTGTGGGTTTGTGGCAGAACCTGGACCAATTTGATAAAGACAAGGTCATGTATGCTGCTCGTTATCAAGACAGGCTGCTTACAGGACGTTTTAGGTCCCCTAAAAAGAAAGCTGTCTTCACTCCTGGCGTCGAAAGCACAAAGAGGTGTGTTTTGGGTTCTAGCGGTTCTCCAGCACAGTGGCCTAAGTGCTGTCGCCTTGTTGAATTAATCTTCATAAGGCTATGTAACATCCACCGAAGCCCCAAAAAACAGCGGACAGAATCTCTGTCCAGATGGGATCTCATTCTTCGAGATTATAGAAAAATTCGGCAGCTAATCTTGAGCAATGGAACTGTAATGAGCGAAACAACCCTTCAGCTAGTGGAGGTTAACCAAAGGACCCTTACAACGTGGCACAATGAACGTTTAAAGGGTCAGGAGGTCTCAGTGCTGTTGCAAGGGTTGAAGCTTCCAGAGGCACGTCCAGTGGCATTGGATGCTCTGCCTCCAGCACGAGTGCAGCCTGTTGTGCCTCCACAATATAGCCACCAGCTGCATCACTACCAGATGCCACCAGACACAGCTGGACAGGCAAAGACGAAGTTCAGGAAAATCCAGCCCTCATCAACCTGCACATCTGCCACACCAACTGCCACGTTCCACCAGCCAAGGACAATTTTTCCAAAGCCGACAGCAACACACCCATTGTTTCCTGACACACCCACTGCCCCTGTTGGGTCTCAGATGCTACTGTTGCCCTGCCCAGCCCCATGTTCAGCCATTAACCCTGGAGCAATTTCCTCTGACCCACCTGCAAAAGACACAGCCACCCCAACCAAGCGGTCATACAATCGCTCTGTAAAATCAAATACGTGCAGAAAGTGTGGCCAATTTCGCACACAAGAAACTGGCCATAGCCAGTACAAAGGCAAAATATTTTGCCCAAATAAAGAAACAGTCACTAAGCAGCAGTGGTTACAGAATATGAGAAAATAACACACTTGTTTCTGTGATACATTCTGTTCTTTATCTTCCAGCCATATTTAATGCTAAAGTATTATACTGTGCACTTGTTTTTAAATTGTATGATTATTATTATTATTATTATTAAAGTTTTATGTGTAGAGGAAACAATATTAAGTATGTGTATATGTGAGTATGTATAACGATATGTATACACTATAATATATAAATATATAATAACTATTTAACATATTATATACTATTATAAAAAACTATTATATATTTTTATTTATATATGCAAGTATAGTACATATACCTATATATTTTTATATACCTATATATTTAATTAACAATAGCCTATTTTTTTGTTGTTTATAAAATTATTTTGCTATTATATATTTTTATTTATATATGCAAGTACAGTACATATAAACGTCTTTTTATATACCTATATATTTAATTAACAATAGCCTATTATTTTGTTGTTCCATGCTGTGAATTCAGTACTTTTCCAGATTTTTGTAAATATGTATATAGTAAATAAATCTAGTTCTCCAAGAAGACTGGTGGTTTGTGTTTATTTGTTTTATTGCATGTAATGACAATCAGTGTCAAGTAACAGGGGGTTAGATGCAGTAATAAGGTGGTTATTTTGTTCCTACTGACATGGGAAATGATTAATGTAGCATTAATAAATGAATTTGGACAAATTACCATCTTAGTATTATGGATAAAATGTTATAATGAATTACAACGGAGAAATCTAACTTAGAAACAAACCTATTGATAAAATCAATATACGCATTACATTCAAAATCAAACTTGGAAACGAAAATTGATAGAATCAAATACACGCATTAAATCGTGACGGAGGCTGGATTCGAACCTATGACTTCCTGAATTTCTTCCCTTTTTTCTTCCCCTTTCTCCCCCTTCTTCCCCTTCTTATACGGACTATTCTTCCCCAGCTTTGGCGGAGTTGGGAGAGCGTTAGACTGAAGATCTAAAGGTCCCTGGTTCGATCCCGGGTTTCGGCAGAGGAACAGTGACTGTGTGCTTTTGGTCGAGGGGCTGCAGTATCCAAACGCCACCTGCTTTCTACTTGGATCCACCTAGCCTCATCACTATCTGCCTCTCAAATGGCCACAAGTCAGGACATGGCGGTTCCATGGTGTAATGGTTAGCACTCTGGACTTTGAATCCAGTGATCCGAGTTCAAATCTCGGTGGAACCTTAGCAACATTTTTGTGGCTGGGTGGGGGCAAACTGAAGCGTCTCGCAACTGCTGTCGTACCTGTGAAATTGGCTGTCTGGAACCGATTCGGAATTGGCAAAACATGGGCTCAAAAAGCAAAGCCTTCGCTGGCTCGTTGGTATTGCGCTTCTAGGCTGATTGACTTAACTCTATGCTGCTCTGTGAGAAAAGCCAGCCAACGCCAAGGTTCCATGGTGTAATGGTTAGCACTCTGGACTCTGAATCCAGCGATCCGAGTTCAAATCTCGGTGGGACCTGCTTTTGCCAGGAATGTGCGCAGGAGCCCATCCAAGAAAAAAACTTTTACACAGCAGTCATCCTCAAAAGCACGTCTCGGGAGTTCCCCTTGAAGTAAAAGGCCAAGTGGCCACCTGGAGAATGCGGGCATCGATCCCGCTACCTCTCGCATGCTA
>NC_090191.1:12000021-12010021 GCF_024679245.1 Pseudorasbora parva | reverse complement strand
ATAAATCACAACATTAGGTGATTATATATGTATTATTATGTATTTATAATCTGCTATAATGTGGCAGTCATTTTGAACCAGAAACACAAAACTAGCTTAAATGAAATGAACACAAAAGGAGTAAAGGAAGTAAAAGATTAGTTTCCCCCTAAAACAAAATCTGTCATCATTTATTTTCCATCAAGCTGTTCCAAACCTGTATGAGTTATTTTGAAGAATGAAGACCGTTAATAATCCTCATTGACTTCCATAGTATTTTTTTGTTTTGTTTTTCCTACTATGGCAGTCAATAGGGACCGTCAACTGTCTGGTTACCAATGTGCTTCAAAAGAAACTCATACAGGTTTGGAACAACTTGAGGGAGAGTAAATTATGACATAATTTTAATTTTAGGGGGAACTATCCCTTTAATGCTATATTTCTGGGCTACAATGGCAGTTGGTATTCTATTCTATTAAATTCTTGTTCTATATTGTTTAGGCAACAACATGGCTTCAACTAAGTCACACAAAGGCATGAGCGATGCTGACTGGCTTGCGCGTCTGGAGAGTTTTGCCCGAACTGGAGTTTGGCCATCCAGGGAGGGAAATAGACCTTCTCCCCGACAAAAAAGATGGCATGAGTTATATCAGAAGGTAAATTATGCAGCTAGATTCATGAGCAAACTAATAAACTTGTGTGATAATACATTGTGCTATTTTTTTTATATGTATTAATAAGTAATTATTTACAATGTAAATACAATGTAGTATGGTTATAATTATGATGACATGGGTGTCTTGAAATAATGTGTACAACAGTGTCACAGCTATACTTTATATTTATGTTCATAGATAGAAAAGTGCCCTCTGCAAATGAGGGGGCAGACCACCCTTATGAAGGAAGCACAAAAGTGTATTTGTGGATTTCACAAGGTAACTCCAATTAGCCTAGTTCAAGTTGCATAAATAGATGTGTTTGCAATATCAATTTGTCTTTATGTCTAAAGTCATATTATGAATACTGTATAATATTATGTCCCTGGTTTATCTTATAAGCATGTATCACAGGTTCATCCACCAGTCACAGTGGAGGCATCACAGAGCACCCCTGCCCAAAGTACACCCTCCAGTGATGTGGCACGTCCTGCAAAGATGGCCAAACTGACATTGTCAATGGTAAGCAGACCTTACTGCAGACATTGAAATATCTCAAACTTTTCCTATAGTGTTACAGGTTTTGTTATCACTAACTATGACAAACCTTTTCAGTTTGAAAAGTCAAGGTTTGGAGGCTCACATGTGGCAGCAGCCAAACCTAATTTGAACATTCAGAGGAAAACATCTCAGGTTAATATGAAAGAATTAGTTAGACATCACTTTATCACTACATAATTTTGTTTAATAAAAAAACATTTTGCGATCCCCTTAATAGATTATTCATAATGTTTGACTCCACAGACCAGTTCAGCCGCAGCTTCATGCCCACCCTCTCATCCTTGTCCTCCTCCTCCTCCTTCTCCTCCATCCCCCAAACCCCATCGGCCTGTCATTCAGTCCTCCTCATCCTTCTTCCTTCCTCCAGCCCAGAGATCACAGCGGATCAAAGAAACAGCAACACCATCAACTAATTCTGAGTCTGCTGTTGTGAGGGGCCCAGTAAGATGTCATTCAAAATACAAACATGCCTTCATCATTTAATGCTCTCTTACGCCTGCTTCACACATACTCCGACTGCAGTTCATATGCAGTGCGTGCTGCAGTACGTATGCGATGCAGGAGCAGTGCCTGCTATTGTGCTTTCACATATGCCACGTTTGCAGTGCGCAACTTAACCGCAGTTGAGTACTACAAACACAGCATTTATTCATAATTTTTTATTTCAAATCCAAAAGTTGTTAATGACTATGGCTTGTCAGCATTGCAATTCTCTTTGTATACACTCTTTTATAGATGTCATGTTTAAACGCACAACATTTAAACGTTATATTAAATTAATTACTTTATATTTATATAGCCTAGAACTTTATATTTATATATTATATTGCTTACACAAGTGGCAAAACATAGGCTATAGCTTATATAATGACAAACATTTTAAATTAGAACTTACAATAGACAAAAAAAGTCGTCTCTCGTTATTTCTTTCATTTTTAAATCTTTAAAAAAAAAATTTTTTTACAAGAAATCCTGCAGGTCATAAAGAACTTTGTTTTTCCACCTCCAAGAAAGGACGAGTGCTCTCCATTATGTCTCTTTGTTTACCTAAATGCCAGGTAAGGGACATTTTCCTTGCTTTACCCGAGGCAAAAGGCCATGTGTTGACTTTGAAACAGAGTAGACTTTAAGTCCACCGCATCAATGCATGTTTATTTTAGTGCGAACAATGCACTGACCTTTAATTCAGCGCGTGCAGCAAAAAAATAGTGAACGCTCTAACCGGTTAACATGGGTACGGAAACAAATACGCACTGCAAACAGAGTATGTGTGAAACAGGCATTATTTAAGGCAGGTTAGGGCTACCCTAACCCTAGGCCTAGCCTAACCCTTATTTAAACCAGTGTTTTTGATAATATCAGCAGGTCTCATCTCAGCCAGAAGACCCTGCAGATCTCCCACTACTGTGGCCACAGACAATGCCACAGCAGGACCAGAAGTGGGTGTCGGAAGCACTTTTTAGGGTTAACGCAAAAGGAAAGCAGGAGCTGCGTGAAAACCTTCAGTTGTGGTATGACCCCCCACCACCAGCCCTGTTGTACCACCAAGCCCCAACACCTGATAGATTTTTTTCACAGCGACTCTTGCTCTGGATGCCGTATAGGCTATGGAAGGTACGACTCCAGTGTACTAACCCTGCCTGTGCCAGTTATCAGCTGTGTGGTGGTGGTCTGCACAGGAGGGTACGACAGGTGTTAGATATTGACAGATACTATAACCTGGTGACAGAGACCCTGATCTGTACCAGGTGTAGAACCAGCTACCTGTCCTGGAGTCATGCTGTGCTGCAGCAATTGGACCTGGCCCATCGATCTGAATTTAGAATCATTCTCACACGCAAGTAATTACTTTGCAGTCATATGTGCTCATATGCTACCTTTGATAAATATATACTACTATAATTAGATACTTGATAATAAGATACTTGAATGATTACTTTTTTCCAAGGTATGCCTGTGACATTCGAGTTATTCGTTTGTTGCGTGAGAGGGGCATGGGAAATGGCCCAGTGAGGATCATCGGCCAGCTGAAGGAGAACCACACTGAGGAGTGGTTACAACGTGTGTCTCGGTACACATCGATGTGTGTGGCCTTTTTGGATAATCCTGGCCTGCTTCCACTGCACTTTCAGGAGCCGCCACCACTTGTTCCAGTACCTAGCTACAAATGGCTTCTCACTGTTTACAGTCAGGACATCCTCAACAGGCTTGATCACATCAAGGCCAGCATTACATCCACATATGGATCGATTTTAAAAATGGACTCAACTAAGAAGGTCAGAGGAGCTGCTTTAATGACTGTACCGTTATCTATAATGTATTGTTAGACCAAAAGAGCTTTATTTGTAAATTTTACTCATTCAATGTATGTTGTATTATTTACTATGTTTATTGTTTCTTTCAGATCACGAAGAAGTTGAGTGGGCCTGCGAAAGGCACAGCACAGTGGCTTACCTCAGTTGGCAATGAGGTAGGTCAGGTGCTGATGAGTGTCCTGACTGCGAATGAAGGAGCTGGGTTAGACCTCATGGCTGCAGGACTCGTGGAGAGATACCAGAGAGCTGGTGTTGATCCTCCCACTATCTTATATGTGGACTGTGACTGTTGCAAGGAAGTGGGAGAGACTAAACTGAAGAGGAGGTTCAGTGGCTGGCCCAATATCATCATCCGCCTAGACATTTGGCATTTTATGCGGCGTCTGGCAGTAGGGTGCACAACTGATGCCCACCAGTTGTATCCTACTTTTATGTCTAGGTTGTCGTCATGTATTTTTGAGTGGGATGCAGGGGATCTCACTCTGCTGAGAAGGGCAAAGAAGGAGCAACTCACCCAACAGGGCTGGCCTGCAATGACGGAGGCAGAGATTGACCGTCATATAAGCAAAGATGAGCTGGCCCAACACTGCAGGAGAAGAACACGAGGAGAGGAAACAACTATGCGCCTCCTTGATATGCTCATCAGAGAGCTCATGGGTGGCAAGGGGAATGACGCCCTTGGTGTTCCTCTCCTTGACAGTGTAAGGATGCAGCACATCTGGCAAGTCCAGAGGCGGCACATTACCTGTATTCAGGACCCTCCAGATGTGCCCCTCTACACGGAAACTGGAACCATAAACAAGGGCGGGATTGTTCTAAAGACATATAGGTGTGCCAGAGGCTCCACTTCCCTGGAATCATTTCACTGCCACCTAAACAGATTTATTCCAGGTTTGTCATGACAGAATAGACCATATCTTGCCACTAATTCCTGTTTATTTATATACTTGCAGTAAACCAATTGCATTTTCTCTTTTGTAGTTTCTTAAAACAATGTTTGGCTTTCTATTTCTTATTCTAGGGAATAGCGCAAACAGCCTGAACTTCCAGATTTACCTCCTGGAAGGTTTGTTACGCTGGAATCAGGACCGGGCTGCAGCTGCTGTTGCAGGTGGAGGTGGAGGTTCAACCCTGCGTACTTACACAGGGGAGCTGGTTTACTCTGTCAACGAGAACTACAATAAGTTGTATGGCAGGAAATTGGTCACTAGCTTCACTCCACCTGCAGTTTACACAGGTAAACATATTTTGATCAATGCAGTTCACTAGGTAGCATGTTTTTGTTAAAACTGCAAGTGATTTTGGTCAATAATGTCATTTTGACAGATCAGAGAAAAATTATACTATCAGAATTTTTGCATACTGGACTCTTTGTTGTAGGTTTCAGGGAAAATAAATGACATACTAGAATATAGAGTAATTCTGTCTTTTTACAATGTCCTCTGAGTTACATATTTTTTGTTTATGCAAAAGCTGAATATTTATTTAAAAATATTTACTACATTTCAGAATAAACCTTTCTGATTCATTTCCTTTAAAATGTTTTCTGTTACAAATATTTCCTCAGGGGAGCTTATTGGAGTGCAGTACTTGTTGAGGCAGAATAGTCAGCCCCTGGAGGACATGTGCCCTACCTCTGATAGGACCTCTCAGTTGCTGGAGGAGATAAATGTGGAGGAGCAAGTGGAAGAGGATGAGGGTTTCATTGATTTGTTGGGAGAGGAAGCCACAGTGGCAAATCTTGTGGCATCAGATGACTTGTTCCTTTCAAGTCCACCAGTTCTACCCACTGCACCTCTGCCCTGTGTCCAAGCTCCACCCGCTGCACCTCTGCCCTGTGTCCAAGCTCCACTCGCTGCCCCTCTGCCCTGTGTCCAAGCTCCACCCACTGCACCTCTGCCCTATGTCCAAGCTCCACCCGCTGCACCTCTGCCCTATGTCCAAGCTCCACCCGCTGCACCTCTGCCCTATGTCCAAGCTCCACCCGCTGCACCTCTGCCCTATGTCCAAGCTCCACCCGCTGCACCTCTGCCCTATGTCCAAGCTCCACCCGCTGCACCTCTGCCCTATGTCCAAGCTCCACCCGCTGCACCTCTGCCCTATGTCCAAGCTCCACCCACTGCACCTCTGCCCTTGGTCCAAGCTTCACCTGCTGCACTTCTGCCCTATGTCCAAGCTCCACCCACTGCACCTCTGCCCTTTGTACAAGCTCCACCCGCTGCACCTCTGCCCTTGGTCCAAGCTTCACCTGCTGCACTTCTGCCCTATGTCCAAGCTCCACCCACTGCACCTCTGCCCTTGGTACAAGCTCCACCCGCTGCACCTCTGCCCTTGGTCCAAGCCTCACCTGCTGCACTTCTGCCCTATGTCCAAGCTCCACCCACTGCACCTCTGCCCTGTGTCCAAGCTCCACCCACTGCACCTCTGCCCTGTGTCCAAGCTCCACCCGCTGCACCTCTGCCCTGTGTCCAAGCTCCACCCGCTGCACCTCTGCCCTGTGTCCAAGCTCCACCCGCTGCACCTCTGCCCTGTGTCCAGACTCCACCCGCTGCACCTCTGCCCTGTGTCCAAGCTCCACCCGCTGCCCCTCTGCCCTGTGTCCAAGCTCCTCCCGCTGCACCTCTGCCCTTGGTCCAAGCTTCACCTGCTGCACTTCTGCCCTATGTCCCAGCTCCACCCGCTGCACCTCTGCCCTGTGTCCAGACTCCATCAGCTGCACCTCTGCCCTCAGCAATGGTAAAATTTCCTTTTCTAGACAAATTGTTACTCATTTAGTCATTCACCCTCAAGCAGCAAATTCACAAACTCACAAATTTCACAAAGCATGTAATTACCTAACCAACAGTTATATTTTTTTAGGCTGTTGACGAGCACTGTATTCCTGGAATGGACCGGGTGGATGAGTTGGCGGAGTATCTGGTAGAGCTGCGCACACAGACGGGCCTCACACTTACTAACCAACAAGCTGCGATCATTGTGGGTTTGTGGCAGAACCTGGACCAATTTGATAAAGACAAGGTCATGTATGCTGCTCGTTATCAAGACAGGCTGCTTACAGGACGTTTTAGGTCCCCTAAAAAGAAAGCTGTCTTCACTCCTGGCGTCGAAAGCACAAAGAGGTGTGTTTTGGGTTCTAGCGGTTCTCCAGCACAGTGGCCTAAGTGCTGTCGCCTTGTTGAATTAATCTTCATAAGGCTATGTAACATCCACCGAAGCCCCAAAAAACAGCGGACAGAATCTCTGTCCAGATGGGATCTCATTCTTCGAGATTATAGAAAAATTCGGCAGCTAATCTTGAGCAATGGAACTGTAATGAGCGAAACAACCCTTCAGCTAGTGGAGGTTAACCAAAGGACCCTTACAACGTGGCACAATGAACGTTTAAAGGGTCAGGAGGTCTCAGTGCTGTTGCAAGGGTTGAAGCTTCCAGAGGCACGTCCAGTGGCATTGGATGCTCTGCCTCCAGCACGAGTGCAGCCTGTTGTGCCTCCACAATATAGCCACCAGCTGCATCACTACCAGATGCCACCAGACACAGCTGGACAGGCAAAGACGAAGTTCAGGAAAATCCAGCCCTCATCAACCTGCACATCTGCGACACCAACTGCCACGTTCCACCAGCCAAGGACAATTTTTCCAAAGCCGACAGCAACACACCCATTGTTTCCTGACACACCCACTGCCCCTGTTGGGTCTCAGATGCTACTGTTGCCCTGCCCAGCCCCATGTTCAGCCATTAACCCTGGAGCAATTTCCTCTGACCCACCTGCAAAAGACACAGCCACCCCAACCAAGCGGTCATACAATCGCTCTGTAAAATCAAATACGTGCAGAAAGTGTGGCCAATTTCGCACACAAGAAACTGGCCATAGCCAGTACAAAGGCAAAATATTTTGCCCAAATAAAGAAACACTCACTAAGCAGCAGTGGTTACAGAATATGAGAAAATAACACACTTGTTTCTGTGATACATTCTGTTCTTTATCTTCCAGCCATATTTAATGCTAAAGTATTATACTGTGCACTTGTTTTTAAATTGTATGATTATTATTATTATTATTATTAAAGTTTTATGTGTAGAGGAAACAATATTAAGTATGTGTATATGTGAGTATGTATAACGATATGTATACATACACTATAATATATAAATATATAATAACTATTTAACATATTATATACTATTATAAAAAACTATTATATATTTTTATTTATATATGCAAGTACAGTACATATACCTATATATTTTTATATACCTATATATTTAATTAACAATAGCCTATTTTTTTGTTGTTTATAAAATTATTTTGCTATTATATATTTTTATTTATATATGCAAGTACAGTACATATAAACGTCTTTTTATATACCTATATATTTAATTAACAATAGCCTATTATTTTGTTGTTCCATGCTGTGAATTCAGTACTTTTCCAGATTTTTGTAAATATGTATATAGTAAATAAATCTAGTTCTCCAAGAAGACTGGTGGTTTGTGTTTATTTGTTTTATTGCATGTAATGACAATCAGTGTCAAGTAACAGGGGGTTAGATGCAGTAATAAGGTGGTTATTTTGTTCCTACTGACATGGGAAATGATTAATGTAGCATTAATAAATGAATTTGGACAAATTACCATCTTAGTATTATGGATAAAATGTTATAATGAATTACAACGGAGAAATCTAACTTAGAAACAAACCTATTGATAAAATCAATATACGCATTACATTCAAAATCAAACTTGGAAACGAAAATTGATAGAATCAAATACACGCATTAAATCGTGACGGAGGCTGGATTCGAACCTATGACTTCCTGAATTTCTTCCCTTTTTTCTTCCCCTTTCTCCCCCTTCTTCCCCTTCTTATACGGACTATTCTTCCCCAGCTTTGGCGGAGTTGGGAGAGCGTTAGACTGAAGATCTAAAGGTCCCTGGTTCGATCCCGGGTTTCGGCAGAGGAACAGTGACTGTGTGCATTTGGTCGAGGGGCTGCAGTATCCAAACGCCACCTGCTTTCTACTTGGATCCACCTAGCCTCATCACTATCTGCCTCTCAAATGGCCACAAGTCAGGACATGGCGGTTCCATGGTGTAATGGTTAGCACTCTGGACTTTGAATCCAGTGATCCGAGTTCAAATCTCGGTGGAACCTTAGCAACATTTTTGTGGCTGGGTGGGGGCAAACTGAAGCGTCTCGCAACTGCTGTCGTACCTGTGAAATTGGCTGTCTGGAACCGATTCGGAATTGGCAAAACATGGGCTCAAAAAGCAAAGCCTTCGCTGGCTCGTTGGTATTGCGCTTCTAGGCTGATTGACTTAACTCTATGCTGCTCTGTGAGAAAAGCCAGCCAACGCCAAGGTTCCATGGTGTAATGGTTAGCACTCTGGACTCTGAATCCAGCGATCCGAGTTCAAATCTCGGTGGGACCTGCTTTTGCCAGGAATGTGCGCAGGAGCCCATCCAAGAAAAAAACTTTTACACAGCAGTCATCCTCAAAAGCACGTCTCGGGAGTTCCCCTTGAAGTAAAAGGCCAAGTGGCCACCTGGAGAATGCGGGCATCGATCCCGCTACCTCTCGCATGCTAAGCGAGCGCTCTACCATTTGAGCTAATTCCCCTTGGCATCAGAGAGAAGGTCTCCATTGCCCTCAAAGACACCGGCGAGGACAGAGCCCTAGCATGTGTGCAGGTGCTGCATCGGACTTTTCGATCTTTAGCAGTGTTTGCAGCCAGGCAGCAGCTGTACCGTATAACGAGTTGGCTCGTTGGTCTAGGGGTATGATTCTCGCTTTGGGTGCGAGAGGTCCCGGGTTCAAATCCCGGATGAGCCCGTGCTTCTGCATTTAATCGCTTTGGTCTCATTAGGGTCACGGGCAAGCAGGAATATTTCTGGGAAACTGGTGATCGAAGCATTTCAAAGTGAGGCCGGTTAGCTCAGTTGGTTAGAGCGTGGTGCTAATAACGCCAAGGTCGCGGGTTCGATCCCCGTACGGGCCACTCTTTTGCTCTCTGGGACCTTCAGCTTTTGCGCTTTTCACAAGTGATGGCCGGTCTCACAGAAATCCCTGCTGGCACGCCTGCTGCCAGACCTGGCCGAAATAGCTCAGTTGGGAGAGCGTTAGACTGAAGATCTAAAGGTCCCTGGTTCGATCCCGGGTTTCGGCAGAGGAACAGTGACTGTGTGCTTTTGGTCGAGGGGCTGCAGTGTCCAAACGCCACCTGCTTTCTACTTGGATCCACCTAGCCTCATCACTATCTGCCTCTCAGATGGCCACAAGTCAGGACATGGCGGTTCCATGGTGTAATGTTTAGCACTCTGGACTTTGAATCCAGTGATCCGAGTTCAAATCTCGGTGGAACCTTAGCAACATTTTTGTGGCTGGGTGGGGGCAAACTGAAGCGTCTCGCAACTGCTGTCGTACCTGTGAAATTGGCTGTCTGGAACCGATTCGGAATTGGCAAAACATGGGCTCAAAAAGCAAAGC
>NC_090191.1:11985021-11992521 GCF_024679245.1 Pseudorasbora parva | reverse complement strand
ATGGACAAAGTTAAAATAGCACAATATGTTTAATATGAGTATTTGTTTAAGTCAGAATAATCCATACATTATTCATTTTTGTTGTTGTTGTTGTTGTTGTTTTACTCAAAAACCCAGATCAACAAAGCATACAGGCCATAAATAGAAGTTTCAAAACTTGTACTGTTGGTTACAAAAAATAAATCACAACATTAGGTGATTATATATGTATTATTATGTATTTATAATCTGCTATAATGTGGCAGTCATTTTGAACCAGAAACACAAAACTAGCTCAAATGAAATGAACACAAAAGGAGTAAAGGAAGTAAAAGATTAGTTTCCCCCTAAAACAAAATCTGTCATCATTTATTTTCCATCAAGCTGTTCCAAACCTGTATGAGTTATTTTGAAGAATGAAGACCGTTAATAATCCTCATTGACTTCCATAGTATTTTTTTGTTTTGTTTTTCCTACTATGGCAGTCAATAGGGACCGTCAACTGTCTGGTTACCAATGTGCTTCAAAAGAAACTCATACAGGTTTGGAACAACTTGAGGGAGAGTAAATTATGACATAATTTTAATTTTAGGGGGAACTATCCCTTTAATGCTATATTTCTGGGCTACAATGGCAGTTGGTATTCTATTCTATTAAATTCTTGTTCTATATTGTTTAGGCAACAACATGGCTTCAACTAAGTCACACAAAGGCATGAGCGATGCTGACTGGCTTGCGCGTCTGGAGAGTTTTGCCCGAACTGGAGTTTGGCCATCCAGGGAGGGAAATAGACCTTCTCCCCGACAAAAAAGATGGCATGAGTTATATCAGAAGGTAAATTATGCAGCTAGATTCATGAGCAAACTAATAAACTTGTGTGATAATACATTGTGCTATTTTTTTTATATGTATTAATAAGTAATTATTTACAATGTAAATACAATGTAGTATGGTTATAATTATGATGACATGGGTGTCTTGAAATAATGTGTACAACAGTGTCACAGCTATACTTTATATTTATGTTCATAGATAGAAAAGTGCCCTCTGCAAATGAGGGGGCAGACCACCCTTATGAAGGAAGCACAAAAGTGTATTTGTGGATTTCACAAGGTAACTCCAATTAGCCTAGTTCAAGTTGCATAAATAGATGTGTTTGCAATATCAATTTGTCTTTATGTCTAAAGTCATATTATGAATACTGTATAATATTATGTCCCTGGTTTATCTTATAAGCATGTATCACAGGTTCATCCACCAGTCACAGTGGAGGCATCACAGAGCACCCCTGCCCAAAGTACACCCTCCAGTGATGTGGCACGTCCTGCAAAGATGGCCAAACTGACATTGTCAATGGTAAGCAGACCTTACTGCAGACATTGAAATATCTCAAACTTTTCCTATAGTGTTACAGGTTTTGTTATCACTAACTATGACAAACCTTTTCAGTTTGAAAAGTCAAGGTTTGGAGGCTCACATGTGGCAGCAGCCAAACCTAATTTGAACATTCAGAGGAAAACATCTCAGGTTAATATGAAAGAATTAGTTAGACATCACTTTATCACTACATAATTTTGTTTAATAAAAAAACATTTTGCGATCCCCTTAATAGATTATTCATAATGTTTGACTCCACAGACCAGTTCAGCCGCAGCTTCATGCCCACCCTCTCATCCTTGTCCTCCTCCTCCTCCTTCTCCTCCATCCCCCAAACCCCATCGGCCTGTCATTCAGTCCTCCTCATCCTTCTTCCTTCCTCCAGCCCAGAGATCACAGCGGATCAAAGAAACAGCAACACCATCAACTAATTCTGAGTCTGCTGTTGTGAGGGGCCCAGTAAGATGTCATTCAAAATACAAACATGCCTTCATCATTTAATGCTCTCTTACGCCTGCTTCACACATACTCCGACTGCAGTTCATATGCAGTGCGTGCTGCAGTACGTATGCGATGCAGGAGCAGTGCCTGCTATTGTGCTTTCACATATGCCACGTTTGCAGTGCGCAACTTAACCGCAGTTGAGTACTACAAACACAGCATTTATTCATAATTTTTTATTTCAAATCCAAAAGTTGTTAATGACTATGGCTTGTCAGCATTGCAATTCTCTTTGTATACACTCTTTTATAGATGTCATGTTTAAACGCACAACATTTAAACGTTATATTAAATTAATTACTTTATATTTATATAGCCTAGAACTTTATATTTATATATTATATTGCTTACACAAGTGGCAAAACATAGGCTATAGCTTATATAATGACAAACATTTTAAATTAGAACTTACAATAGACAAAAAAAGTCGTCTCTCGTTATTTCTTTCATTTTTAAATCTTTTAAAAAAAAATTTTTTTACAAGAAATCCTGCAGGTCATAAAGAACTTTGTTTTTCCACCTCCAAGAAAGGACGAGTGCTCTCCATTATGTCTCTTTGTTTACCTAAATGCCAGGTAAGGGAC
Organism: Pseudorasbora parva; assembly: GCF_024679245.1. NCBI lineage: Eukaryota > Metazoa > Chordata > Actinopteri > Cypriniformes > Gobionidae > Pseudorasbora > Pseudorasbora parva. Next base: position 11,990,080 of record NC_090191.1, on the reverse strand, counting down.
ATTTTCCTTGCTTTACCCGAGGCAAAAGGCCATGTGTTGACTTTGAAACAGAGTAGACTTTAAGTCCACCGCATCAATGCATGTTTATTTTAGTGCGAACAATGCACTGACCTTTAATTCAGCGCGTGCAGCAAAAAAATAGTGAACGCTCTAACCGGTTAACATGGGTACGGAAACAAATACGCACTGCAAACAGAGTATGTGTGAAACAGGCATTATTTAAGGCAGGTTAGGGCTACCCTAACCCTAGGCCTAGCCTAACCCTTATTTAAACCAGTGTTTTTGATAATATCAGCAGGTCTCATCTCAGCCAGAAGACCCTGCAGATCTCCCACTACTGTGGCCACAGACAATGCCACAGCAGGACCAGAAGTGGGTGTCGGAAGCACTTTTTAGGGTTAACGCAAAAGGAAAGCAGGAGCTGCGTGAAAACCTTCAGTTGTGGTATGACCCCCCACCACCAGCCCTGTTGTACCACCAAGCCCCAACACCTGATAGATTTTTTTCACAGCGACTCTTGCTCTGGATGCCGTATAGGCTATGGAAGGTACGACTCCAGTGTACTAACCCTGCCTGTGCCAGTTATCAGCTGTGTGGTGGTGGTCTGCACAGGAGGGTACGACAGGTGTTAGATATTGACAGATACTACAACCTGGTGACAGAGACCCTGATCTGTACCAGGTGTAGAACCAGCTACCTGTCCTGGAGTCATGCTGTGCTGCAGCAATTGGACCTGGCCCATCGATCTGAATTTAGAATCATTCTCACACGCAAGTAATTACTTTGCAGTCATATGTGCTCATATGCTACCTTTGATAAATATATACTACTATAATTAGATACTTGATAATAAGATACTTGAATGATTACTTTTTTCCAAGGTATGCCTGTGACATTCGAGTTATTCGTTTGTTGCGTGAGAGGGGCATGGGAAATGGCCCAGTGAGGATCATCGGCCAGCTGAAGGAGAACCACACTGAGGAGTGGTTACAACGTGTGTCTCGGTACACATCGATGTGTGTGGCCTTTTTGGATAATCCTGGCCTGCTTCCACTGCACTTTCAGGAGCCGCCACCACTTGTTCCAGTACCTAGCTACAAATGGCTTCTCACTGTTTACAGTCAGGACATCCTCAACAGGCTTGATCACATCAAGGCCAGCATTACATCCACATATGAATCGATTTTAAAAATGGACTCAACTAAGAAGGTCAGAGGAGCTGCTTTAATGACTGTACCGTTATCTATAATGTATTGTTAGACCAAAAGAGCTTTATTTGTAAATTTTACTCATTCAATGTATGTTGTATTATTTACTATGTTTATTGTTTCTTTCAGATCACGAAGAAGTTGAGTGGGCCTGCGAAAGGCACAGCACAGTGGCTTACCTCAGTTGGCAATGAGGTAGGTCAGGTGCTGATGAGTGTCCTGACTGCGAATGAAGGAGCTGGGTTAGACCTCATGGCTGCAGGACTCGTGGAGAGATACCAGAGAGCTGGTGTTGATCCTCCCACTATCTTATATGTGGACTGTGACTGTTGCAAGGAAGTGGGAGAGACTAAACTGAAGAGGAGGTTCAGTGGCTGGCCCAATATCATCATCCGCCTAGACATTTGGCATTTTATGCGGCGTCTGGCAGTAGGGTGCACAACTGATGCCCACCAGTTGTATCCTACTTTTATGTCTAGGTTGTCGTCATGTATTTTTGAGTGGGATGCAGGGGATCTCACTCTGCTGAGAAGGGCAAAGAAGGAGCAACTCACCCAACAGGGCTGGCCTGCAATGACGGAGGCAGAGATTGACCGTCATATAAGCAAAGATGAGCTGGCCCAACACTGCAGGAGAAGAACACGAGGAGAGGAAACAACTATGCGCCTCCTTGATATGCTCATCAGAGAGCTCATGGGTGGCAAGGGGAATGACGACCTTGGTGTTCCTCTCCTTGACAGTGTAAGGATGCAGCACATCTGGCAAGTCCAGAGGCGGCACATTACCTGTATTCAGGACCCTCCAGATGTGCCCCTCTACACGGAAACTGGAACCATAAACAAGGGCGGGATTGTTCTAAAGACATATAGGTGTGCCAGAGGCTCCACTTCCCTGGAATCATTTCACTGCCACCTAAACAGATTTATTCCAGGTTTGTCATGACAGAATAGACCATATCTTGCCACTAATTCCTGTTTATTTATATACTTGCAGTAAACCAATTGCATTTTCTCTTTTGTAGTTTCTTAAAACAATGTTTGGCTTTCTATTTCTTATTCTAGGGAATAGCGCAAACAGCCTGAACTTCCAGATTTACCTCCTGGAAGGTTTGTTACGCTGGAATCAGGACCGGGCTGCAGCTGCTGTTGCAGGTGGAGGTGGAGGTTCAACCCTGCATACTTACACAGGGGAGCTGGTTTACTCTGTCAACGAGAACTACAATAAGTTGTATGGCAGGAAATTGGTCACTAGCTTCACTCCACCTGCAGTTTACACAGGTAAACATATTTTGATCAATGCAGTTCACTAGGTAGCATGTTTTTGTTAAAACTGCAAGTGATTTTGGTCAATAATGTCATTTTGACAGATCAGAGAAAAATTATACTATCAGAATTTTTGCATACTGGACTCTTTGTTGTAGGTTTCAGGGAAAATAAATTACATACTAGAATATAGAGTAATTCTGTCTTTTTACAATGTCCTCTGAGTTACATATTTTTTGTTTATGCAGAAGCTGAATATTTATTTAAAAATATTTACTACATTTCAGAATAAACCTTTCTGATTCATTTCCTTTAAAATGTTTTCTGTTACAAAGATTTCCTCAGGGGAGCTCATTGGAGTGCAGTACTTGTTGAGGCAGAATAGTCAGCCCCTGGAGGACATGTGCCCTACCTCTGATAGGACCTCTCAGTTGCTGGAGGAGATAAATGTGGAGGAGCAAGTGGAAGAGGATGAGGGTTTCATTGATTTGTTGGGAGAGGAAGCCACAGTGGCAAATCTTGTGGCATCAGATGACTTGTTCCTTTCAAGTCCACCAGTTCTACCCACTGCACCTCTGCCCTGTGTCCAAGCTCCACCCGCTGCACCTCTGCCCTGTGTCCAAGCTCCACTCGCTGCCCCTCTGCCCTGTGTCCAAGCTCCACCCACTGCACCTCTGCCCTATGTCCAAGCTCCACCCGCTGCACCTCTGCCCTATGTCCAAGCTCCACCCGCTGCACCTCTGCCCTATGTCCAAGCTCCACCCGCTGCACCTCTGCCCTATGTCCAAGCTCCACCCGCTGCACCTCTGCCCTATGTCCAAGCTCCACCCGCTGCACCTCTGCCCTATGTCCAAGCTCCACCCGCTGCACCTCTGCCCTATGTCCAAGCTCCACCCGCTGCACCTCTGCCCTATGTCCAAGCTCCACCCACTGCACCTCTGCCCTTGGTCCAAGCTTCACCTGCTGCACTTCTGCCCTATGTCCAAGCTCCACCCACTGCACCTCTGCCCTTGGTACAAGCTCCACCCGCTGCACCTCTGCCCTTGGTCCAAGCTTCACCTGCTGCACTTCTGCCCTATGTCCAAGCTCCACCCACTGCACCTCTGCCCTTGGTACAAGCTCCACCCGCTGCACCTCTGCCCTTGGTCCAAGCCTCACCTGCTGCACTTCTGCCCTATGTCCAAGCTCCACCCACTGCACCTCTGCCCTGTGTCCAAGCTCCACCCACTGCACCTCTGCCCTGTGTCCAAGCTCCACCCGCTGCACCTCTGCCCTGTGTCCAAGCTCCACCCGCTGCACCTCTGCCCTGTGTCCAAGCTCCACCCGCTGCACCTCTGCCCTGTGTCCAGACTCCACCCGCTGCACCTCTGCCCTGTGTCCAAGCTCCACCCGCTGCCCCTCTGCCCTGTGTCCAAGCTCCTCCCGCTGCACCTCTGCCCTTGGTCCAAGCTTCACCTGCTGCACTTCTGCCCTATGTCCCAGCTCCACCCGCTGCATCTCTGCCCTGTGTCCAGACTCCATCAGCTGCACCTCTGCCCTCAGCAATGGTAAAATTTCCTTTTCTAGACAAATTGTTACTCATTTAGTCATTCACCCTCAAGCAGCAAATTCACAAACTCACAAATTTCACAAAGCATGTAATTACCTAACCAACAGTTATATTTTTTTAGGCTGTTGACGAGCACTGTATTCCTGGAATGGACCGGGTGGATGAGTTGGCGGAGTATCTGGTAGAGCTGCGCACACAGACGGGCCTCACACTTACTAACCAACAAGCTGCGATCATTGTGGGTTTGTGGCAGAACCTGGACCAATTTGATAAAGACAAGGTCATGTATGCTGCTCGTTATCAAGACAGGCTGCTTACAGGACGTTTTAGGTCCCCTAAAAAGAAAGCTGTCTTCACTCCTGGCGTCGAAAGCACAAAGAGGTGTGTTTTGGGTTCTAGCGGTTCTCCAGCACAGTGGCCTAAGTGCTGTCGCCTTGTTGAATTAATCTTCATAAGGCTATGTAACATCCACCGAAGCCCCAAAAAACAGCGGACAGAATCTCTGTCCAGATGGGATCTCATTCTTCGAGATTATAGAAAAATTCGGCAGCTAATCTTGAGCAATGGAACTGTAATGAGCGAAACAACCCTTCAGCTAGTGGAGGTTAACCAAAGGACCCTTACAACGTGGCACAATGAACGTTTAAAGGGTCAGGAGGTCTCAGTGCTGTTGCAAGGGTTGAAGCTTCCAGAGGCACGTCCAGTGGCATTGGATGCTCTGCCTCCAGCACGAGTGCAGCCTGTTGTGCCTCCACAATATAGCCACCAGCTGCATCACTACCAGATGCCACCAGACACAGCTGGACAGGCAAAGACGAAGTTCAGGAAAATCCAGCCCTCATCAACCTGCACATCTGCCACACCAACTGCCACGTTCCACCAGCCAAGGACAATTTTTCCAAAGCCGACAGCAACACACCCATTGTTTCCTGACACACCCACTGCCCCTGTTGGGTCTCAGATGCTACTGTTGCCCTGCCCAGCCCCATGTTCAGCCATTAACCCTGGAGCAATTTCCTCTGACCCACCTGCAAAAGACA
>NC_090191.1:11967521-11975021 GCF_024679245.1 Pseudorasbora parva | reverse complement strand
TCAAGCTGTTCCAAACCTGTATGAGTTATTTTGAAGAATGAAGACCGTTAATAATCCTCATTGACTTCCATAGTATTTTTTTGTTTTGTTTTTCCTACTATGGCAGTCAATAGGGACCGTCAACTGTCTGGTTACCAATGTGCTTCAAAAGAAACTCATACAGGTTTGGAACAACTTGAGGGAGAGTAAATTATGACATTATTTTAATTTTAGGGGGAACTATCCCTTTAATGCTATATTTCTGGGCTACAATGGCAGTTGGTATTCTATTCTATTAAATTCTTGTTCTGTATTGTTTAGGCAACAACATGGCTTCAACTAAGTCACACAAAGGCATGAGCGATGCTGACTGGCTTGCGCGTCTGGAGAGTTTTGCCCGAACTGGAGTTTGGCCATCCAGGGAGGGAAATAGACCTTCTCCCCGACAAAAAAGATGGCATGAGTTATATCAGAAGGTAAATTATGCAGCTAGATTCATGAGCAAACTAATAAACTTGTGTGATAATACATTGTGCTATTTTTTTTATATGTATGAATAAGTAATTATTTACAATGTAAATACAATGTTTTATGGTTATAATTATGATGACATGGGTGTCTTGAAATAATGTGTACAACAGTGTCACAGCTATACTTTATATTTATGTTCATAGATAGAAAAGTGCCCTCTGCAAATGAGGGGGCAGACCACCCTTATGAAGGAAGCACAAAAGTGTATTTGTGGATTTCACAAGGTAACTCCAATTAGCCTAGTTCAAGTTGCATAAATAGATGTGTTTGCAATATCAATTTGTCTTTATGTCTAAAGTCATATTATGAATACTGTATAATATTATGTCCCTGGTATATCTTATAAGCATGTATCACAGGTTCATCCACCAGTCACAGTGGAGGCATCACAGAGCACCCCTGCCCAAAGTACACCCTCCAGTGATGTGGCACGTCCTGCAAAGATGGCCAAACTGACATTGTCAATGGTAAGCAGACCTTACTGCAGACATTGAAATATCTCAAACTTTTCCTATAGTGTTACAGGTTTTGTTATCACTAACTATGACAAACCTTTTCAGTTTGAAAAGTCAAGGTTTGGAGGCTCACATGTGGCAGCAGCCAAACCTAATTTGAACATTCAGAGGAAAACATCTCAGGTTAATATGAAAGAATTAGTTAGACATCACTTTATCACTACATAATTTTGTTTAATAAAAAAACATTTTGCGATCCCCTTAATAGATTATTCATAATGTTTGACTCCACAGACCAGTTCAGCCGCAGCTTCATGCCCACCCTCTCATCCTTGTCCTCCTCCTCCTCCTTCTCCTCCATCCCCCAAACCCCATCGGCCTGTCATTCAGTCCTCCTCATCCTTCTTCCTTCCTCCAGCTCAGAGATCACAACGGATCAAAGAAACAGCAACACCATCAACTAATTCTGAGTCTGCTGTTGTGAGGGGCCCAGTAAGATGTCATTCAAAATACAAACATGCCTTCATCATTTAATGCTCTCTTACGCCTGCTTCACACATACTCCGACTGCAGTTCATATGCAGTGCGTGCTGCAGTACGTATGCGATGCAGGAGCAGTGCCTGCTATTGTGCTTTCACATATGCCACGTTTGCAGTGTGCAACTTAACCGCAGTTGAGTACTACAAACACAGCATTTATTCATAATTTTTTATTTCAAATCCAAAAGTTGTTAATGACTATGGCTTGTCAGCATTGCAATTCTCTTTGTATACACTCTTTTATAGATGTCATGTTTAAACGCACAACATTTAAACGTTATATTAAATTAATTACTTTATATTTATATAGCCTAGAACTTTATATTTATATATTATATTGCTTACACAAGTGGCAAAACATAGGCTATAGCTTATATAATGACAAACATTTTAAATTAGAACTTACAATAGACAAAAAAAGTCGTCTCTCGTTATTTCTTTCATTTTTAAATCTTTTAAAAAAAATTTTTTTTACAAGAAATCCTGCAGGTCATAAAGAACTTTGTTTTTCCACCTCCAAGAAAGGACGAGTGCTCTCCATTATGTCTCTTTGTTTACCTAAATGCCAGGTAAGGGACATTTTCCTTGCTTTACCCGAGGCAAAAGGCCATGTGTTGACTTTGAAACAGAGTAGACTTTAAGTCCACCGCATCAATGCATGTTTATTTTAGTGCGAACAATGCACTGACCTTTAATTCAGCGCGTGCAGCAAAAAAATAGTGAACGCTCTAACCGGTTAACATGGGTACGGAAACAAATACGCACTGCAAACAGAGTATGTGTGAAACAGGCATTATTTAAGGCAGGTTAGGGCTACCCTAACCCTAGGCCTAGCCTAACCCTTATTTAAACCAGTGTTTTTGATAATATCAGCAGGTCTCATCTCAGCCAGAAGACCCTGCAGATCTCCCACTACTGTGGCCACAGACAATGCCACAGCAGGACCAGAAGTGGGTGTCGGAAGCACTTTTTAGGGTTAACGCAAAAGGAAAGCAGGAGCTGCGTGAAAACCTTCAGTTGTGGTATGACCCCCCACCACCAGCCCTGTTGTACCACCAAGCCCCAACACCTGATAGATTTTTTTCACAGCGACTCTTGCTCTGGATGCCGTATAGGCTATGGAAGGTACGACTCCAATGTACTAACCCTGCCTGTGCCAGTTATCAGCTGTGTGGTGGTGGTCTGCACAGGAGGGTACGACAGGTGTTAGATATTGACAGATACTACAACCTGGTGACAGAGACCCTGATCTGTACCAGGTGTAGAACCAGCTACCTGTCCTGGAGTCATGCTGTGCTGCAGCAATTGGACCTGGCCCATCGATCTGAATTTAGAATCATTCTCACACGCAAGTAATTACTTTGCAGTCATATGTGCTCATATGCTACCTTTGATAAATATATACTACTATAATTAGATACTTGATAATAAGATACTTGAATGATTACTTTTTTCCAAGGTATGCCTGTGACATTCGAGTTATTCGTTTGTTGCGTGAGAGGGGCATGGGAAATGGCCCAGTGAGGATCATCGGCCAGCTGAAGGAGAACCACACTGAGGAGTGGTTACAACGTGTGTCTCGGTACACATCGGTGTGTGTGGCCTTTTTGGATAATCCTGGCCTGCATCCACTGCACTTTCAGGAGCCGCCACCACTTGTTCCAGTACCTAGCTACAAATGGCTTCTCACTGTTTACAGTCAGGACATCCTCAACAGGCTCGATCACATCAAGGCCAGCATTACATCCACATATGGATCGATTTTAAAAATGGACTCAACTAAGAAGGTCAGAGGAGCTGCTTTAATGACTGTACCATTATCTATAATGTATTGTTAGACCAAAAGAGCTTTATTTGTACATTTTACTCATTCAATGTATGTTGTATTATTTACTATGTTTATTGTTTCTTTCAGATCACGAAGAAGTTGAGTGGGCCTGCGAAAGGCACAGCACAGTGGCTTACCTCAGTTGGCAATGAGGTAGGTCAGGTGCTGATGAGTGTCCTGACTGCGAATGAAGGAGCTGGGTTAGACCTCATGGCTGCAGGACTCGTGGAGAGATACCAGAGAGCTGGTGTTGATCCTCCCACTATCTTATATGTGGACTGTGACTGTTGCAAGGAAGTGGGAGAGACTAAACTGAAGAGGAGGTTCAGTGGCTGGCCCAATATCATCATCCGCCTAGACATTTGGCATTTTATGCGGCGTCTGGCAGTAGGGTGCACAACTGATGCCCACCAGTTGTATCCTACTTTTATGTCTAGGTTGTCGTCATGTATTTTTGAGTGGGATGCAGGGGATCTCACTCTGCTGAGAAGGGCAAAGAAGGAGCAACTCACCCAACAGGGCTGGCCTGCAATGACGGAGGCAGAGATTGACCGTCATATAAGCAAAGATGAGCTGGCCCAACACTGCAGGAGAAGAACACGAGGAGAGGAAACAACTATGCGCCTCCTTGATATGCTCATCAGAGAGCTCATGGGTGGCAAGGGGAATGACGCCCTTGGTGTTCCTCTCCTTGACAGTGTAAGGATGCAGCACATCTGGCAAGTCCAGAGGCGGCACATTACCTGTATTCAGGACCCTCCAGATGTGCCCCTCTACACGGAAACTGGAACCATAAACAAGGGCGGGATTGTTCTAAAGACATATAGGTGTGCCAGAGGCTCCACTTCCCTGGAATCATTTCACTGCCACCTAAACAGATTTATTCCAGGTTTGTCATGACAGAATAGACCATATCTTGCCACTAATTCCTGTTTATTTATATACTTGCAGTAAACCAATTGCATTTTCTCTTTTGTAGTTTCTTAAAACAATGTTTGGCTTTCTATTTCTTATTCTAGGGAATAGCGCAAACAGCCTGAACTTCCAGATTTACCTCCTGGAAGGTTTGTTACGCTGGAATCAGGACCGGGCTGCAGCTGCTGTTGCAGGTGGAGGTGGAGGTTCAACCCTGCGTACTTACACAGGGGAGCTGGTTTACTCTGTCAACGAGAACTACAATAAGTTGTATGGCAGGAAATTGGTCACTAGCTTCACTCCACCTGCAGTTTACACAGGTAAACATATTTTGATCAATGCAGTTCACTAGGTAGCATGTTTTTGTTAAAACTACAAGTGATTTTGGTCAATAATGTCATTTTGACAGATCAGAGAAAAATTATACTATCAGAATTTTTGCATACTGGACTCTTTGTTGTAGGTTTCAGGGAAAATAAATGACATACTAGAATATAGAGTAATTCTGTCTTTTTACAATGTCCTCTGAGTTACATATTTTTTGTTTATGCAGAAGCTGAATATTTATTTAAAAATATTTACTACATTTCAGAATAAACCTTTCTGATTCATTTCCTTTAAAATGTTTTCTGTTACAAATATTTCCTCAGGGGAGCTCATTGGAGTGCAGTACTTGTTGAGGCAGAATAGTCAGCCCCTGGAGGACATGTGCCCTACCTCTGATAGGACCTCTCAGTTGCTGGAGGAGATAAATGTGGAGGAGCAAGTGGAAGAGGATGAGGGTTTCATTGATTTGTTGGGAGAGGAAGCCACAGTGGCAAATCTTGTGGCATCAGATGACTTGTTCCTTTCAAGTCCACCAGTTCTACCCACTGCACCTCTGCCCTGTGTCCAAGCTCCACCCGCTGCACCTCTGCCCTGTGTCCAAGCTCCACCCGCTGCACCTCTGCCCTGTGTCCAAGCTCCACTCGCTGCCCCTCTGCCCTGTGTCCAAGCTCCACCCGCTGCACCTCTGCCCTATGTACAAGCTCCACCCACTGCACCTCTGCCCTTGGTCCAAGCTTCACCTGCTGCACTTCTGCCCTATGTCCAAGCTCCACCCACTGCACCTCTGCCCTTGGTACAAGCTCCACCCGCTGCACCTCTGCCCTTGGTCCAAGCTTCACCTGCTGCACTTCTGCCCTATGTCCAAGCTCCACCCACTGCACCTCTCCCCTTGGTACAAGCTCCACCCGCTGCACCTCTGCCCTTGGTCCAAGCCTCACCTGCTGCACTTCTGCCCTATGTCCAAGCTCCACCCACTGCACCTCTGCCCTGTGTCCAAGCTCCACCCGCTGCACCTCTGCCCTGTGTCCAAGCTCCACCCCCTGCACCTCTGCCCTGTGTCCAAGCTCCAACCGCTGCACCTCTGCCCTGTGTCCAAGCTCCACCCGCTGCACCTCTGCCCTGTGTCCAGACTCCACCCGCTGCACCTCTGCCCTGTGTCCAAGCTCCACCTGCTGCCCCTCTGCCCTGTGTCCAAGCTCCTCCCGCTGCCCCTTTGCCCTTGGTCCAAGCTTCACCTGCTGCACTTCTGCCCTATGTCCCAGCTCCACCCGCTGCACCTCTGCCCTGTGTCCAGACTCCATCAGCTGCACCTCTGCCCTCAGCAATGGTAAAATTTCCTTTTCTAGACAAATTGTTACTCATTTAGTCATTCACCCTCAAGCAGCAAATTCACAAACTCACAAATTTCACAAAGCATGTAATTACCTAACCAACAGTTATATTTTTTTAGGCTGTTGACGAGCACTGCATTCCTGGAATGGACCGGGTGGATGAGTTGGCGGAGTATCTGGTAGAGCTGCGCACACAGACGGGCCTCACACTTACTAACCAACAAGCTGCGATCATTGTGGGTTTGTGGCAGAACCTGGACCAATTTGATAAAGACAAGGTCATGTATGCTGCTCGTTATCAAGACAGGCTGCTTACAGGACGTTTTAGGTCCCCTAAAAAGAAAGCTGTCTTCACTCCTGGCGTCGAAAGCACAAAGAGGTGTGTTTTGGGTTCTAGCGGTTCTCCAGCACAGTGGCCTAAGTGCTGTCGCCTTGTTGAATTAATCTTCATAAGGCTATGTAACATCCACCGAAGCCCCAAAAAACAGCGGACAGAATCTCTGTCCAGATGGGATCTCATTCTTCGAGATTATAGAAAAATTCGGCAGCTAATCTTGAGCAATGGAACTGTAATGAGCGAAACAACCCTTCAGCTAGTGGAGGTTAACCAAAGGACCCTTACAACGTGGCACAATGAAACTTTAAAGGGTCAGGAGGTCTCAGTGCTGTTGCAAGGGTTGAAGCTTCCAGAGGCACGTCCAGTGGCATTGGATGCTCTGCCTCCAGCACGAGTGCAGCCTGTTGTGCCTCCACAATATAGCCACCAGCTGCATCACTACCAGATGCCACCAGACACAGCCGGACAGGCAAAGACGAAGTTCAGGAAAATCCAGCCCTCATCAACCTGCACATCTGCCACACCAACTGCCACGTTCCACCATCCAAGGACAATTTTTCCAAAGCCGACAGCAACACACCCATTGTTTCCTGACACACCCACTGCCCCTGTTGGGTCTCAGATGCTACTGTTGCCCTGCCCAGCCCCATGTTCAGCCATTAACCCTGGAGCAATTTCCTCTGACCCACCTGCAAAAGACACAGCCACCCCAACCAAGCGGTCATACAATCGCTCTGTAAAATCAAATACGTGCAGAAAGTGTGGCCAATTTCGCACACAAGAAACTGGCCATAGCCAGTACAAAGGCAAAATATTTTGCCCAAATAAAGAAACAGTCACTAAGCAGCAGTGGTTACAGAATATGAGAAAATAACACACTTGTTTCTGTGATACATTCTGTTCTTTATCTTCCAGCCATATTTAATGCTAAAGTATTATACTGTGCACTTGTTTTTAAATTGTATGATTATTATTATTATTATTATTAAAGTTTTATGTGTAGAGGAAACAATATTAAGTATGTGTATATGTGAGTATGTATAACGATATGTATACACTATAATATATAAATATATAATAACTATTTAACATATTATATACTATTATAAAAAACTATTATATATTTTTATTTATATATGCAAGTATAGTACATATACCTATACATTTTTATATACCTATATATTTAATTAACAATAGCCTATTTCTTTGTTGTTTATAAAATTATTTTGCTATTATATATTTTTATTTATATATGCA
>NC_090191.1:11932521-11940021 GCF_024679245.1 Pseudorasbora parva | reverse complement strand
AGTAAAAGATTAGTTTCCCCCTAAAACAAAATCTGTCATCATTTATTTTCCATCAAGCTGTTCCAAACCTGTATGAGTTATTTTGAAGAATGAAGACCGTTAATAATCCTCATTGACTTCCATAGTATTTTTTTGTTTTGTTTTTCCTACTATGGCAGTCAATAGGGACCGTCAACTGTCTGGTTACCAATGTGCTTCAAAAGAAACTCATACAGGTTTGGAACAACTTGAGGGAGAGTAAATTATGACATAATTTTAATTTTAGGGGGAACTATCCCTTTAATGCTATATTTCTGGGCTACAATGGCAGTTGGTATTCTATTCTATTAAATTCTTGTTCTATATTGTTTAGGCAACAACATGGCTTCAACTAAGTCACACAAAGGCATGAGCGATGCTGACTGGCTTGCGCGTCTGGAGAGTTTTGCCCGAACTGGAGTTTGGCCATCCAGGGAGGGAAATAGACCTTCTCCCCGACAAAAAAGATGGCATGAGTTATATCAGAAGGTAAATTATGCAGCTAGATTCATGAGCAAACTAATAAACTTGTGTGATAATACATTGTGCTATTTTTTTTATATGTATTAATAAGTAATTATTTACAATGTAAATACAATGTAGTATGGTTATAATTATGATGACATGGGTGTCTTGAAATAATGTGTACAACAGTGTCACAGCTATACTTTATATTTATGTTCATAGATAGAAAAGTGCCCTCTGCAAATGAGGGGGCAGACCACCCTTATGAAGGAAGCACAAAAGTGTATTTGTGGATTTCACAAGGTAACTCCAATTAGCCTAGTTCAAGTTGCATAAATAGATGTGTTTGCAATATCAATTTGTCTTTATGTCTAAAGTCATATTATGAATACTGTATAATATTATGTCCCTGGTTTATCTTATAAGCATGTATCACAGGTTCATCCACCAGTCACAGTGGAGGCATCACAGAGCACCCCTGCCCAAAGTACACCCTCCAGTGATGTGGCACGTCCTGCAAAGATGGCCAAACTGACATTGTCAATGGTAAGCAGACCTTACTGCAGACATTGAAATATCTCAAACTTTTCCTATAGTGTTACAGGTTTTGTTATCACTAACTATGACAAACCTTTTCAGTTTGAAAAGTCAAGGTTTGGAGGCTCACATGTGGCAGCAGCCAAACCTAATTTGAACATTCAGAGGAAAACATCTCAGGTTAATATGAAAGAATTAGTTAGACATCACTTTATCACTACATAATTTTGTTTAATAAAAAAACATTTTGCGATCCCCTTAATAGATTATTCATAATGTTTGACTCCACAGACCAGTTCAGCCGCAGCTTCATGCCCACCCTCTCATCCTTGTCCTCCTCCTCCTCCTTCTCCTCCATCCCCCAAACCCCATCGGCCTGTCATTCAGTCCTCCTCATCCTTCTTCCTTCCTCCAGCCCAGAGATCACAGCGGATCAAAGAAACAGCAACACCATCAACTAATTCTGAGTCTGCTGTTGTGAGGGGCCCAGTAAGATGTCATTCAAAATACAAACATGCCTTCATCATTTAATGCTCTCTTACGCCTGCTTCACACATACTCCGACTGCAGTTCATATGCAGTGCGTGCTGCAGTACGTATGCGATGCAGGAGCAGTGCCTGCTATTGTGCTTTCACATATGCCACGTTTGCAGTGCGCAACTTAACCGCAGTTGAGTACTACAAACACAGCATTTATTCATAATTTTTTATTTCAAATCCAAAAGTTGTTAATGACTATGGCTTGTCAGCATTGCAATTCTCTTTGTATACACTCTTTTATAGATGTCATGTTTAAACGCACAACATTTAAACGTTATATTAAATTAATTACTTTATATTTATATAGCCTAGAACTTTATATTTATATATTATATTGCTTACACAAGTGGCAAAACATAGGCTATAGCTTATATAATGACAAACATTTTAAATTAGAACTTACAATAGACAAAAAAAGTCGTCTCTCGTTATTTCTTTCATTTTTAAATCTTTAAAAAAAAAATTTTTTTACAAGAAATCCTGCAGGTCATAAAGAACTTTGTTTTTCCACCTCCAAGAAAGGACGAGTGCTCTCCATTATGTCTCTTTGTTTACCTAAATGCCAGGTAAGGGACATTTTCCTTGCTTTACCCGAGGCAAAAGGCCATGTGTTGACTTTGAAACAGAGTAGACTTTAAGTCCACCGCATCAATGCATGTTTATTTTAGTGCGAACAATGCACTGACCTTTAATTCAGCGCGTGCAGCAAAAAAATAGTGAACGCTCTAACCGGTTAACATGGGTACGGAAACAAATACGCACTGCAAACAGAGTATGTGTGAAACAGGCATTATTTAAGGCAGGTTAGGGCTACCCTAACCCTAGGCCTAGCCTAACCCTTATTTAAACCAGTGTTTTTGATAATATCAGCAGGTCTCATCTCAGCCAGAAGACCCTGCAGATCTCCCACTACTGTGGCCACAGACAATGCCACAGCAGGACCAGAAGTGGGTGTCGGAAGCACTTTTTAGGGTTAACGCAAAAGGAAAGCAGGAGCTGCGTGAAAACCTTCAGTTGTGGTATGACCCCCCACCACCAGCCCTGTTGTACCACCAAGCCCCAACACCTGATAGATTTTTTTCACAGCGACTCTTGCTCTGGATGCCGTATAGGCTATGGAAGGTACGACTCCAGTGTACTAACCCTGCCTGTGCCAGTTATCAGCTGTGTGGTGGTGGTCTGCACAGGAGGGTACGACAGGTGTTAGATATTGACAGATACTATAACCTGGTGACAGAGACCCTGATCTGTACCAGGTGTAGAACCAGCTACCTGTCCTGGAGTCATGCTGTGCTGCAGCAATTGGACCTGGCCCATCGATCTGAATTTAGAATCATTCTCACACGCAAGTAATTACTTTGCAGTCATATGTGCTCATATGCTACCTTTGATAAATATATACTACTATAATTAGATACTTGATAATAAGATACTTGAATGATTACTTTTTTCCAAGGTATGCCTGTGACATTCGAGTTATTCGTTTGTTGCGTGAGAGGGGCATGGGAAATGGCCCAGTGAGGATCATCGGCCAGCTGAAGGAGAACCACACTGAGGAGTGGTTACAACGTGTGTCTCGGTACACATCGATGTGTGTGGCCTTTTTGGATAATCCTGGCCTGCTTCCACTGCACTTTCAGGAGCCGCCACCACTTGTTCCAGTACCTAGCTACAAATGGCTTCTCACTGTTTACAGTCAGGACATCCTCAACAGGCTTGATCACATCAAGGCCAGCATTACATCCACATATGGATCGATTTTAAAAATGGACTCAACTAAGAAGGTCAGAGGAGCTGCTTTAATGACTGTACCGTTATCTATAATGTATTGTTAGACCAAAAGAGCTTTATTTGTAAATTTTACTCATTCAATGTATGTTGTATTATTTACTATGTTTATTGTTTCTTTCAGATCACGAAGAAGTTGAGTGGGCCTGCGAAAGGCACAGCACAGTGGCTTACCTCAGTTGGCAATGAGGTAGGTCAGGTGCTGATGAGTGTCCTGACTGCGAATGAAGGAGCTGGGTTAGACCTCATGGCTGCAGGACTCGTGGAGAGATACCAGAGAGCTGGTGTTGATCCTCCCACTATCTTATATGTGGACTGTGACTGTTGCAAGGAAGTGGGAGAGACTAAACTGAAGAGGAGGTTCAGTGGCTGGCCCAATATCATCATCCGCCTAGACATTTGGCATTTTATGCGGCGTCTGGCAGTAGGGTGCACAACTGATGCCCACCAGTTGTATCCTACTTTTATGTCTAGGTTGTCGTCATGTATTTTTGAGTGGGATGCAGGGGATCTCACTCTGCTGAGAAGGGCAAAGAAGGAGCAACTCACCCAACAGGGCTGGCCTGCAATGACGGAGGCAGAGATTGACCGTCATATAAGCAAAGATGAGCTGGCCCAACACTGCAGGAGAAGAACACGAGGAGAGGAAACAACTATGCGCCTCCTTGATATGCTCATCAGAGAGCTCATGGGTGGCAAGGGGAATGACGCCCTTGGTGTTCCTCTCCTTGACAGTGTAAGGATGCAGCACATCTGGCAAGTCCAGAGGCGGCACATTACCTGTATTCAGGACCCTCCAGATGTGCCCCTCTACACGGAAACTGGAACCATAAACAAGGGCGGGATTGTTCTAAAGACATATAGGTGTGCCAGAGGCTCCACTTCCCTGGAATCATTTCACTGCCACCTAAACAGATTTATTCCAGGTTTGTCATGACAGAATAGACCATATCTTGCCACTAATTCCTGTTTATTTATATACTTGCAGTAAACCAATTGCATTTTCTCTTTTGTAGTTTCTTAAAACAATGTTTGGCTTTCTATTTCTTATTCTAGGGAATAGCGCAAACAGCCTGAACTTCCAGATTTACCTCCTGGAAGGTTTGTTACGCTGGAATCAGGACCGGGCTGCAGCTGCTGTTGCAGGTGGAGGTGGAGGTTCAACCCTGCGTACTTACACAGGGGAGCTGGTTTACTCTGTCAACGAGAACTACAATAAGTTGTATGGCAGGAAATTGGTCACTAGCTTCACTCCACCTGCAGTTTACACAGGTAAACATATTTTGATCAATGCAGTTCACTAGGTAGCATGTTTTTGTTAAAACTGCAAGTGATTTTGGTCAATAATGTCATTTTGACAGATCAGAGAAAAATTATACTATCAGAATTTTTGCATACTGGACTCTTTGTTGTAGGTTTCAGGGAAAATAAATGACATACTAGAATATAGAGTAATTCTGTCTTTTTACAATGTCCTCTGAGTTACATATTTTTTGTTTATGCAAAAGCTGAATATTTATTTAAAAATATTTACTACATTTCAGAATAAACCTTTCTGATTCATTTCCTTTAAAATGTTTTCTGTTACAAATATTTCCTCAGGGGAGCTTATTGGAGTGCAGTACTTGTTGAGGCAGAATAGTCAGCCCCTGGAGGACATGTGCCCTACCTCTGATAGGACCTCTCAGTTGCTGGAGGAGATAAATGTGGAGGAGCAAGTGGAAGAGGATGAGGGTTTCATTGATTTGTTGGGAGAGGAAGCCACAGTGGCAAATCTTGTGGCATCAGATGACTTGTTCCTTTCAAGTCCACCAGTTCTACCCACTGCACCTCTGCCCTGTGTCCAAGCTCCACCCGCTGCACCTCTGCCCTGTGTCCAAGCTCCACTCGCTGCCCCTCTGCCCTGTGTCCAAGCTCCACCCACTGCACCTCTGCCCTATGTCCAAGCTCCACCCGCTGCACCTCTGCCCTATGTCCAAGCTCCACCCGCTGCACCTCTGCCCTATGTCCAAGCTCCACCCGCTGCACCTCTGCCCTATGTCCAAGCTCCACCCGCTGCACCTCTGCCCTATGTCCAAGCTCCACCCGCTGCACCTCTGCCCTATGTCCAAGCTCCACCCGCTGCACCTCTGCCCTATGTCCAAGCTCCACCCACTGCACCTCTGCCCTTGGTCCAAGCTTCACCTGCTGCACTTCTGCCCTATGTCCAAGCTCCACCCACTGCACCTCTGCCCTTGGTACAAGCTCCACCCGCTGCACCTCTGCCCTTGGTCCAAGATTCACCTGCTGCACTTCTGCCCTATGTCCAAGCTCCACCCACTGCACCTCTGCCCTTGGTACAAGCTCCACCCGCTGCACCTCTGCCCTTGGTCCAAGCCTCACCTGCTGCACTTCTGCCCTATGTCCAAGCTCCACCCACTGCACCTCTGCCCTGTGTCCAAGCTCCACCCACTGCACCTCTGCCCTGTGTCCAAGCTCCACCCGCTGCACCTCTGCCCTGTGTCCAAGCTCCACCCGCTGCACCTCTGCCCTGTGTCCAAGCTCCACCCGCTGCACCTCTGCCCTGTGTCCAGACTCCACCCGCTGCACCTCTGCCCTGTGTCCAAGCTCCACCCGCTGCCCCTCTGCCCTGTGTCCAAGCTCCTCCCGCTGCACCTCTGCCCTTGGTCCAAGCTTCACCTGCTGCACTTCTGCCCTATGTCCCAGCTCCACCCGCTGCACCTCTGCCCTGTGTCCAGACTCCATCAGCTGCACCTCTGCCCTCAGCAATGGTAAAATTTCCTTTTCTAGACAAATTGTTACTCATTTAGTCATTCACCCTCAAGCAGCAAATTCACAAACTCACAAATTTCACAAAGCATGTAATTACCTAACCAACAGTTATATTTTTTTAGGCTGTTGACGAGCACTGTATTCCTGGAATGGACCGGGTGGATGAGTTGGCGGAGTATCTGGTAGAGCTGCGCACACAGACGGGCCTCACACTTACTAACCAACAAGCTGCGATCATTGTGGGTTTGTGGCAGAACCTGGACCAATTTGATAAAGACAAGGTCATGTATGCTGCTCGTTATCAAGACAGGCTGCTTACAGGACGTTTTAGGTCCCCTAAAAAGAAAGCTGTCTTCACTCCTGGCGTCGAAAGCACAAAGAGGTGTGTTTTGGGTTCTAGCGGTTCTCCAGCACAGTGGCCTAAGTGCTGTCGCCTTGTTGAATTAATCTTCATAAGGCTATGTAACATCCACCGAAGCCCCAAAAAACAGCGGACAGAATCTCTGTCCAGATGGGATCTCATTCTTCGAGATTATAGAAAAATTCGGCAGCTAATCTTGAGCAATGGAACTGTAATGAGCGAAACAACCCTTCAGCTAGTGGAGGTTAACCAAAGGACCCTTACAACGTGGCACAATGAACGTTTAAAGGGTCAGGAGGTCTCAGTGCTGTTGCAAGGGTTGAAGCTTCCAGAGGCACGTCCAGTGGCATTGGATGCTCTGCCTCCAGCACGAGTGCAGCCTGTTGTGCCTCCACAATATAGCCACCAGCTGCATCACTACCAGATGCCACCAGACACAGCTGGACAGGCAAAGACGAAGTTCAGGAAAATCCAGCCCTCATCAACCTGCACATCTGCCACACCAACTGCCACGTTCCACCAGCCAAGGACAATTTTTCCAAAGCCGACAGCAACACACCCATTGTTTCCTGACACACCCACTGCCCCTGTTGGGTCTCAGATGCTACTGTTGCCCTGCCCAGCCCCATGTTCAGCCATTAACCCTGGAGCAATTTCCTCTTACCCACCTGCAAAAGACACAGCCACCCCAACCAAGCGGTCATACAATCGCTCTGTAAAATCAAATACGTGCAGAAAGTGTGGCCAATTTCGCACACAAGAAACTGGCCATAGCCAGTACAAAGGCAAAATATTTTGCCCAAATAAAGAAACAGTCACTAAGCAGCAGTGGTTACAGAATATGAGAAAATAACACACTTGTTTCTGTGATACATTCTGTTCTTTATCTTCCAGCCATATTTAATGCTAAAGTATTATACTGTGCACTTGTTTTTAAATTGTATGATTATTATTATTATTATTATTAAAGTTTTATGTGTAGAGGAAACAATATTAAGTATGTGTATATGTGAGTATGT
>NC_090191.1:11890021-11900021 GCF_024679245.1 Pseudorasbora parva | reverse complement strand
ACCGGCGAGGACAGAGCCCTAGCATGTGTGCAGGTGCTGCATCGGACTTTTTTATCTTTATCAGTGTTTGCAGCCAGGCAGCAGCTCTACCGTATAACGAGTTGGCTCGTTGGTCTAGGGGTATGATTCTCGCTTTGGGTGCGAGAGGTCCCGGGTTCAAATCCCGGACGAGCCCGTGCTTCTGCATTTAATCGCTTTGGTCTCATTAGGGTCACGGGCAAGCAGGAATATTTCTGGGAAACTGGTGATCGAAGCTTTTCAAAGTGAGGCCGGTTAGCTCAGTTGGTTAGAGCGTGCTGCTAATAACGCCAAGGTCGCGGGTTCGATCCCCGTACGGGCCACTCTTTTGCTCTCTGGGACCTTCAGCTTTTGCGCTTTTCACAAGTGATGGCCGGTCTCACAGAAATCCCTGCTGGCACGCCTGCTGCCGGACTTGGCCGAAATGGCGGTACCTGACAACCACAAGTCTGTAAAATCAATCCAATAGCATGCCGAGTTCAATCTTTCAAAAACCAATTAAATTGCGAACTCCATTTTTGCCCGTCCAATGAAATGGCAAGGTCCATTTTTCATACTCCAATCACCGCGCGTAGTCCATCTTTGAGCATTCCATCCAATCTCCGCGTTACGAACTCCATCTTTGCTTGTCCAATGAAATGGCGAGGTTCATTTTTCATACTCCAATCACCGCGCGTAGTCCATCTTTGAGCATTCCATCCAATCTCCGCGTTACGAACTCCATCTTTGCTTGTCCAATGAAATGGCGAGGTTCATTTTTCGTTACTCCATTCACCGCACGAGAGTCGATGAGCACATTCGATACGCTTTCGCTTGTTTATTCCGCTCAGGTATGCTAATCATATTTTCTTAATGAAATACTAGTGTAGCCTATGTCTTCCGTTTGTTTATTAGCTAAATTAAATTAAACGGGCATAAAATGTAACAGTTTACCCTCCTATTGTGTAACTTATGTTTCGGTCGAATTCGGTTCTTAGCCCAAGTGTAACATAACATTACGCATATTTTTCCTAATGAAATATTATTGTAGCCTATATCTTCCGTTTGTTTTTAAGCTAAATTAAATTAAACGGGCATTAAATGTAACAGTTTACCCTCCTATTGTGTATGTTTCGGTCGAATTCGGTTCTTAGCCCAAGTGTAACATAACATTACGCCAATTTGAGTTCAGGCACATACATGCCCATTTATCAGATGGACAAAGTTAAAATAGCACAATATGTTTAATATGAGTATTTGTTTAAGTCAGAATAATCCATACATTATTCATTTTTGTTGTTGTTGTTGTTGTTGTTTTACTCAAAAACCCAGATCAACAAAGCATACAGGCCATAAATAGAAGTTTCAAAACTTGTACTGTTGGTTACAAAAAATAAATCACAACATTAGGTGATTATATATGTATTATTATGTATTTATAATCTGCTATAATGTGGCAGTCATTTTGAACCAGAAACACAAAACTAGCTTAAATGAAATGAACACAAAAGGAGTAAAGGAAGTAAAAGATTAGTTTCCCCCTAAAACAAAATCTGTCATCATTTATTTTCCATCAAGCTGTTCCAAACCTGTATGAGTTATTTTGAAGAATGAAGACCGTTAATAATCCTCATTGACTTCCATAGTATTTTTTTGTTTTGTTTTTCCTACTATGGCAGTCAATAGGGACCGTCAACTGTCTGGTTACCAATGTGCTTCAAAAGAAACTCATACAGGTTTGGAACAACTTGAGGGAGAGTAAATTATGACATAATTTTAATTTTAGGGGGAACTATCCCTTTAATGCTATATTTCTGGGCTACAATGGCAGTTGGTATTCTATTCTATTAAATTCTTGTTCTATATTGTTTAGGCAACAACATGGCTTCAACTAAGTCACACAAAGGCATGAGCGATGCTGACTGGCTTGCGCGTCTGGAGAGTTTTGCCCGAACTGGAGTTTGGCCATCCAGGGAGGGAAATAGACCTTCTCCCCGACAAAAAAGATGGCATGAGTTATATCAGAAGGTAAATTATGCAGCTAGATTCATGAGCAAACTAATAAACTTGTGTGATAATACATTGTGCTATTTTTTTTATATGTATTAATAAGTAATTATTTACAATGTAAATACAATGTAGTATGGTTATAATTATGATGACATGGGTGTCTTGAAATAATGTGTACAACAGTGTCACAGCTATACTTTATATTTATGTTCATAGATAGAAAAGTGCCCTCTGCAAATGAGGGGGCAGACCACCCTTATGAAGGAAGCACAAAAGTGTATTTGTGGATTTCACAAGGTAACTCCAATTAGCCTAGTTCAAGTTGCATAAATAGATGTGTTTGCAATATCAATTTGTCTTTATGTCTAAAGTCATATTATGAATACTGTATAATATTATGTCCCTGGTTTATCTTATAAGCATGTATCACAGGTTCATCCACCAGTCACAGTGGAGGCATCACAGAGCACCCCTGCCCAAAGTACACCCTCCAGTGATGTGGCACGTCCTGCAAAGATGGCCAAACTGACATTGTCAATGGTAAGCAGACCTTACTGCAGACATTGAAATATCTCAAACTTTTCCTATAGTGTTACAGGTTTTGTTATCACTAACTATGACAAACCTTTTCAGTTTGAAAAGTCAAGGTTTGGAGGCTCACATGTGGCAGCAGCCAAACCTAATTTGAACATTCAGAGGAAAACATCTCAGGTTAATATGAAAGAATTAGTTAGACATCACTTTATCACTACATAATTTTGTTTAATAAAAAAACATTTTGCGATCCCCTTAATAGATTATTCATAATGTTTGACTCCACAGACCAGTTCAGCCGCAGCTTCATGCCCACCCTCTCATCCTTGTCCTCCTCCTCCTCCTTCTCCTCCATCCCCCAAACCCCATCGGCCTGTCATTCAGTCCTCCTCATCCTTCTTCCTTCCTCCAGCCCAGAGATCACAGCGGATCAAAGAAACAGCAACACCATCAACTAATTCTGAGTCTGCTGTTGTGAGGGGCCCAGTAAGATGTCATTCAAAATACAAACATGCCTTCATCATTTAATGCTCTCTTACGCCTGCTTCACACATACTCCGACTGCAGTTCATATGCAGTGCGTGCTGCAGTACGTATGCGATGCAGGAGCAGTGCCTGCTATTGTGCTTTCACATATGCCACGTTTGCAGTGCGCAACTTAACCGCAGTTGAGTACTACAAACACAGCATTTATTCATAATTTTTTATTTCAAATCCAAAAGTTGTTAATGACTATGGCTTGTCAGCATTGCAATTCTCTTTGTATACACTCTTTTATAGATGTCATGTTTAAACGCACAACATTTAAACGTTATATTAAATTAATTACTTTATATTTATATAGCCTAGAACTTTATATTTATATATTATATTGCTTACACAAGTGGCAAAACATAGGCTATAGCTTATATAATGACAAACATTTTAAATTAGAACTTACAATAGACAAAAAAAGTCGTCTCTCGTTATTTCTTTCATTTTTAAATCTTTAAAAAAAAAATTTTTTTACAAGAAATCCTGCAGGTCATAAAGAACTTTGTTTTTCCACCTCCAAGAAAGGACGAGTGCTCTCCATTATGTCTCTTTGTTTACCTAAATGCCAGGTAAGGGACATTTTCCTTGCTTTACCCGAGGCAAAAGGCCATGTGTTGACTTTGAAACAGAGTAGACTTTAAGTCCACCGCATCAATGCATGTTTATTTTAGTGCGAACAATGCACTGACCTTTAATTCAGCGCGTGCAGCAAAAAAATAGTGAACGCTCTAACCGGTTAACATGGGTACGGAAACAAATACGCACTGCAAACAGAGTATGTGTGAAACAGGCATTATTTAAGGCAGGTTAGGGCTACCCTAACCCTAGGCCTAGCCTAACCCTTATTTAAACCAGTGTTTTTGATAATATCAGCAGGTCTCATCTCAGCCAGAAGACCCTGCAGATCTCCCACTACTGTGGCCACAGACAATGCCACAGCAGGACCAGAAGTGGGTGTCGGAAGCACTTTTTAGGGTTAACGCAAAAGGAAAGCAGGAGCTGCGTGAAAACCTTCAGTTGTGGTATGACCCCCCACCACCAGCCCTGTTGTACCACCAAGCCCCAACACCTGATAGATTTTTTTCACAGCGACTCTTGCTCTGGATGCCGTATAGGCTATGGAAGGTACGACTCCAGTGTACTAACCCTGCCTGTGCCAGTTATCAGCTGTGTGGTGGTGGTCTGCACAGGAGGGTACGACAGGTGTTAGATATTGACAGATACTATAACCTGGTGACAGAGACCCTGATCTGTACCAGGTGTAGAACCAGCTACCTGTCCTGGAGTCATGCTGTGCTGCAGCAATTGGACCTGGCCCATCGATCTGAATTTAGAATCATTCTCACACGCAAGTAATTACTTTGCAGTCATATGTGCTCATATGCTACCTTTGATAAATATATACTACTATAATTAGATACTTGATAATAAGATACTTGAATGATTACTTTTTTCCAAGGTATGCCTGTGACATTCGAGTTATTCGTTTGTTGCGTGAGAGGGGCATGGGAAATGGCCCAGTGAGGATCATCGGCCAGCTGAAGGAGAACCACACTGAGGAGTGGTTACAACGTGTGTCTCGGTACACATCGATGTGTGTGGCCTTTTTGGATAATCCTGGCCTGCTTCCACTGCACTTTCAGGAGCCGCCACCACTTGTTCCAGTACCTAGCTACAAATGGCTTCTCACTGTTTACAGTCAGGACATCCTCAACAGGCTTGATCACATCAAGGCCAGCATTACATCCACATATGGATCGATTTTAAAAATGGACTCAACTAAGAAGGTCAGAGGAGCTGCTTTAATGACTGTACCGTTATCTATAATGTATTGTTAGACCAAAAGAGCTTTATTTGTAAATTTTACTCATTCAATGTATGTTGTATTATTTACTATGTTTATTGTTTCTTTCAGATCACGAAGAAGTTGAGTGGGCCTGCGAAAGGCACAGCACAGTGGCTTACCTCAGTTGGCAATGAGGTAGGTCAGGTGCTGATGAGTGTCCTGACTGCGAATGAAGGAGCTGGGTTAGACCTCATGGCTGCAGGACTCGTGGAGAGATACCAGAGAGCTGGTGTTGATCCTCCCACTATCTTATATGTGGACTGTGACTGTTGCAAGGAAGTGGGAGAGACTAAACTGAAGAGGAGGTTCAGTGGCTGGCCCAATATCATCATCCGCCTAGACATTTGGCATTTTATGCGGCGTCTGGCAGTAGGGTGCACAACTGATGCCCACCAGTTGTATCCTACTTTTATGTCTAGGTTGTCGTCATGTATTTTTGAGTGGGATGCAGGGGATCTCACTCTGCTGAGAAGGGCAAAGAAGGAGCAACTCACCCAACAGGGCTGGCCTGCAATGACGGAGGCAGAGATTGACCGTCATATAAGCAAAGATGAGCTGGCCCAACACTGCAGGAGAAGAACACGAGGAGAGGAAACAACTATGCGCCTCCTTGATATGCTCATCAGAGAGCTCATGGGTGGCAAGGGGAATGACGCCCTTGGTGTTCCTCTCCTTGACAGTGTAAGGATGCAGCACATCTGGCAAGTCCAGAGGCGGCACATTACCTGTATTCAGGACCCTCCAGATGTGCCCCTCTACACGGAAACTGGAACCATAAACAAGGGCGGGATTGTTCTAAAGACATATAGGTGTGCCAGAGGCTCCACTTCCCTGGAATCATTTCACTGCCACCTAAACAGATTTATTCCAGGTTTGTCATGACAGAATAGACCATATCTTGCCACTAATTCCTGTTTATTTATATACTTGCAGTAAACCAATTGCATTTTCTCTTTTGTAGTTTCTTAAAACAATGTTTGGCTTTCTATTTCTTATTCTAGGGAATAGCGCAAACAGCCTGAACTTCCAGATTTACCTCCTGGAAGGTTTGTTACGCTGGAATCAGGACCGGGCTGCAGCTGCTGTTGCAGGTGGAGGTGGAGGTTCAACCCTGCGTACTTACACAGGGGAGCTGGTTTACTCTGTCAACGAGAACTACAATAAGTTGTATGGCAGGAAATTGGTCACTAGCTTCACTCCACCTGCAGTTTACACAGGTAAACATATTTTGATCAATGCAGTTCACTAGGTAGCATGTTTTTGTTAAAACTGCAAGTGATTTTGGTCAATAATGTCATTTTGACAGATCAGAGAAAAATTATACTATCAGAATTTTTGCATACTGGACTCTTTGTTGTAGGTTTCAGGGAAAATAAATGACATACTAGAATATAGAGTAATTCTGTCTTTTTACAATGTCCTCTGAGTTACATATTTTTTGTTTATGCAAAAGCTGAATATTTATTTAAAAATATTTACTACATTTCAGAATAAACCTTTCTGATTCATTTCCTTTAAAATGTTTTCTGTTACAAATATTTCCTCAGGGGAGCTTATTGGAGTGCAGTACTTGTTGAGGCAGAATAGTCAGCCCCTGGAGGACATGTGCCCTACCTCTGATAGGACCTCTCAGTTGCTGGAGGAGATAAATGTGGAGGAGCAAGTGGAAGAGGATGAGGGTTTCATTGATTTGTTGGGAGAGGAAGCCACAGTGGCAAATCTTGTGGCATCAGATGACTTGTTCCTTTCAAGTCCACCAGTTCTACCCACTGCACCTCTGCCCTGTGTCCAAGCTCCACCCGCTGCACCTCTGCCCTGTGTCCAAGCTCCACTCGCTGCCCCTCTGCCCTGTGTCCAAGCTCCACCCACTGCACCTCTGCCCTATGTCCAAGCTCCACCCGCTGCACCTCTGCCCTATGTCCAAGCTCCACCCGCTGCACCTCTGCCCTATGTCCAAGCTCCACCCGCTGCACCTCTGCCCTATGTCCAAGCTCCACCCGCTGCACCTCTGCCCTATGTCCAAGCTCCACCCGCTGCACCTCTGCCCTATGTCCAAGCTCCACCCGCTGCACCTCTGCCCTATGTCCAAGCTCCACCCACTGCACCTCTGCCCTTGGTCCAAGCTTCACCTGCTGCACTTCTGCCCTATGTCCAAGCTCCACCCACTGCACCTCTGCCCTTTGTACAAGCTCCACCCGCTGCACCTCTGCCCTTGGTCCAAGCTTCACCTGCTGCACTTCTGCCCTATGTCCAAGCTCCACCCACTGCACCTCTGCCCTTGGTACAAGCTCCACCCGCTGCACCTCTGCCCTTGGTCCAAGCCTCACCTGCTGCACTTCTGCCCTATGTCCAAGCTCCACCCACTGCACCTCTGCCCTGTGTCCAAGCTCCACCCACTGCACCTCTGCCCTGTGTCCAAGCTCCACCCGCTGCACCTCTGCCCTGTGTCCAAGCTCCACCCGCTGCACCTCTGCCCTGTGTCCAAGCTCCACCCGCTGCACCTCTGCCCTGTGTCCAGACTCCACCCGCTGCACCTCTGCCCTGTGTCCAAGCTCCACCCGCTGCCCCTCTGCCCTGTGTCCAAGCTCCTCCCGCTGCACCTCTGCCCTTGGTCCAAGCTTCACCTGCTGCACTTCTGCCCTATGTCCCAGCTCCACCCGCTGCACCTCTGCCCTGTGTCCAGACTCCATCAGCTGCACCTCTGCCCTCAGCAATGGTAAAATTTCCTTTTCTAGACAAATTGTTACTCATTTAGTCATTCACCCTCAAGCAGCAAATTCACAAACTCACAAATTTCACAAAGCATGTAATTACCTAACCAACAGTTATATTTTTTTAGGCTGTTGACGAGCACTGTATTCCTGGAATGGACCGGGTGGATGAGTTGGCGGAGTATCTGGTAGAGCTGCGCACACAGACGGGCCTCACACTTACTAACCAACAAGCTGCGATCATTGTGGGTTTGTGGCAGAACCTGGACCAATTTGATAAAGACAAGGTCATGTATGCTGCTCGTTATCAAGACAGGCTGCTTACAGGACGTTTTAGGTCCCCTAAAAAGAAAGCTGTCTTCACTCCTGGCGTCGAAAGCACAAAGAGGTGTGTTTTGGGTTCTAGCGGTTCTCCAGCACAGTGGCCTAAGTGCTGTCGCCTTGTTGAATTAATCTTCATAAGGCTATGTAACATCCACCGAAGCCCCAAAAAACAGCGGACAGAATCTCTGTCCAGATGGGATCTCATTCTTCGAGATTATAGAAAAATTCGGCAGCTAATCTTGAGCAATGGAACTGTAATGAGCGAAACAACCCTTCAGCTAGTGGAGGTTAACCAAAGGACCCTTACAACGTGGCACAATGAACGTTTAAAGGGTCAGGAGGTCTCAGTGCTGTTGCAAGGGTTGAAGCTTCCAGAGGCACGTCCAGTGGCATTGGATGCTCTGCCTCCAGCACGAGTGCAGCCTGTTGTGCCTCCACAATATAGCCACCAGCTGCATCACTACCAGATGCCACCAGACACAGCTGGACAGGCAAAGACGAAGTTCAGGAAAATCCAGCCCTCATCAACCTGCACATCTGCGACACCAACTGCCACGTTCCACCAGCCAAGGACAATTTTTCCAAAGCCGACAGCAACACACCCATTGTTTCCTGACACACCCACTGCCCCTGTTGGGTCTCAGATGCTACTGTTGCCCTGCCCAGCCCCATGTTCAGCCATTAACCCTGGAGCAATTTCCTCTGACCCACCTGCAAAAGACACAGCCACCCCAACCAAGCGGTCATACAATCGCTCTGTAAAATCAAATACGTGCAGAAAGTGTGGCCAATTTCGCACACAAGAAACTGGCCATAGCCAGTACAAAGGCAAAATATTTTGCCCAAATAAAGAAACACTCACTAAGCAGCAGTGGTTACAGAATATGAGAAAATAACACACTTGTTTCTGTGATACATTCTGTTCTTTATCTTCCAGCCATATTTAATGCTAAAGTATTATACTGTGCACTTGTTTTTAAATTGTATGATTATTATTATTATTATTATTAAAGTTTTATGTGTAGAGGAAACAATATTAAGTATGTGTATATGTGAGTATGTATAACGATATGTATACATACACTATAATATATAAATATATAATAACTATTTAACATATTATATACTATTATAAAAAACTATTATATATTTTTATTTATATATGCAAGTACAGTACATATACCTATATATTTTTATATACCTATATATTTAATTAACAATAGCCTATTTTTTTGTTGTTTATAAAATTATTTTGCTATTATATATTTTTATTTATATATGCAAGTACAGTACATATAAACGTCTTTTTATATACCTATATATTTAATTAACAATAGCCTATTATTTTGTTGTTCCATGCTGTGAATTCAGTACTTTTCCAGATTTTTGTAAATATGTATATAGTAAATAAATCTAGTTCTCCAAGAAGACTGGTGGTTTGTGTTTATTTGTTTTATTGCATGTAATGACAATCAGTGTCAAGTAACAGGGGGTTAGATGCAGTAATAAGGTGGTTATTTTGTTCCTACTGACATGGGAAATGATTAATGTAGCATTAATAAATGAATTTGGACAAATTACCATCTTAGTATTATGGATAAAATGTTATAATGAATTACAACGGAGAAATCTAACTTAGAAACAAACCTATTGATAAAATCAATATACGCATTACATTCAAAATCAAACTTGGAAACGAAAATTGATAGAATCAAATACACGCATTAAATCGTGACGGAGGCTGGATTCGAACCTATGACTTCCTGAATTTCTTCCCTTTTTTCTTCCCCTTTCTCCCCCTTCTTCCCCTTCTTATACGGACTATTCTTCCCCAGCTTTGGCGGAGTTGGGAGAGCGTTAGACTGAAGATCTAAAGGTCCCTGGTTCGATCCCGGGTTTCGGCAGAGGAACAGTGACTGTGTGCTTTTGGTCGAGGGGCTGCAGTATCCAAACGCCACCTGCTTTCTACTTGGATCCACCTAGCCTCATCACTATCTGCCTCTCAAATGGCCACAAGTCAGGACATGGCGGTTCCATGGTGTAA
>NC_090191.1:11872521-11882521 GCF_024679245.1 Pseudorasbora parva | reverse complement strand
GCCCTCTGCAAATGAGGGGGCAGACCACCCTTATGAAGGAAGCACAAAAGTGTATTTGTGGATTTCACAAGGTAACTCCAATTAGCCTAGTTCAAGTTGCATAAATAGATGTGTTTGCAATATCAATTTGTCTTTATGTCTAAAGTCATATTATGAATACTGTATAATATTATGTCCCTGGTTTATCTTATAAGCATGTATCACAGGTTCATCCACCAGTCACAGTGGAGGCATCACAGAGCACCCCTGCCCAAAGTACACCCTCCAGTGATGTGGCACGTCCTGCAAAGATGGCCAAACTGACATTGTCAATGGTAAGCAGACCTTACTGCAGACATTGAAATATCTCAAACTTTTCCTATAGTGTTACAGGTTTTGTTATCACTAACTATGACAAACCTTTTCAGTTTGAAAAGTCAAGGTTTGGAGGCTCACATGTGGCAGCAGCCAAACCTAATTTGAACATTCAGAGGAAAACATCTCAGGTTAATATGAAAGAATTAGTTAGACATCACTTTATCACTACATAATTTTGTTTAATAAAAAAACATTTTGCGATCCCCTTAATAGATTATTCATAATGTTTGACTCCACAGACCAGTTCAGCCGCAGCTTCATGCCCACCCTCTCATCCTTGTCCTCCTCCTCCTCCTTCTCCTCCATCCCCCAAACCCCATCGGCCTGTCATTCAGTCCTCCTCATCCTTCTTCCTTCCTCCAGCCCAGAGATCACAGCGGATCAAAGAAACAGCAACACCATCAACTAATTCTGAGTCTGCTGTTGTGAGGGGCCCAGTAAGATGTCATTCAAAATACAAACATGCCTTCATCATTTAATGCTCTCTTACGCCTGCTTCACACATACTCCGACTGCAGTTCATATGCAGTGCGTGCTGCAGTACGTATGCGATGCAGGAGCAGTGCCTGCTATTGTGCTTTCACATATGCCACGTTTGCAGTGCGCAACTTAACCGCAGTTGAGTACTACAAACACAGCATTTATTCATAATTTTTTATTTCAAATCCAAAAGTTGTTAATGACTATGGCTTGTCAGCATTGCAATTCTCTTTGTATACACTCTTTTATAGATGTCATGTTTAAACGCACAACATTTAAACGTTATATTAAATTAATTACTTTATATTTATATAGCCTAGAACTTTATATTTATATATTATATTGCTTACACAAGTGGCAAAACATAGGCTATAGCTTATATAATGACAAACATTTTAAATTAGAACTTACAATAGACAAAAAAAGTCGTCTCTCGTTATTTCTTTCATTTTTAAATCTTTTAAAAAAAAATTTTTTTACAAGAAATCCTGCAGGTCATAAAGAACTTTGTTTTTCCACCTCCAAGAAAGGACGAGTGCTCTCCATTATGTCTCTTTGTTTACCTAAATGCCAGGTAAGGGACATTTTCCTTGCTTTACCCGAGGCAAAAGGCCATGTGTTGACTTTGAAACAGAGTAGACTTTAAGTCCACCGCATCAATGCATGTTTATTTTAGTGCGAACAATGCACTGACCTTTAATTCAGCGCGTGCAGCAAAAAAATAGTGAACGCTCTAACCGGTTAACATGGGTACGGAAACAAATACGCACTGCAAACAGAGTATGTGTGAAACAGGCATTATTTAAGGCAGGTTAGGGCTACCCTAACCCTAGGCCTAGCCTAACCCTTATTTAAACCAGTGTTTTTGATAATATCAGCAGGTCTCATCTCAGCCAGAAGACCCTGCAGATCTCCCACTACTGTGGCCACAGACAATGCCACAGCAGGACCAGAAGTGGGTGTCGGAAGCACTTTTTAGGGTTAACGCAAAAGGAAAGCAGGAGCTGCGTGAAAACCTTCAGTTGTGGTATGACCCCCCACCACCAGCCCTGTTGTACCACCAAGCCCCAACACCTGATAGATTTTTTTCACAGCGACTCTTGCTCTGGATGCCGTATAGGCTATGGAAGGTACGACTCCAGTGTACTAACCCTGCCTGTGCCAGTTATCAGCTGTGTGGTGGTGGTCTGCACAGGAGGGTACGACAGGTGTTAGATATTGACAGATACTACAACCTGGTGACAGAGACCCTGATCTGTACCAGGTGTAGAACCAGCTACCTGTCCTGGAGTCATGCTGTGCTGCAGCAATTGGACCTGGCCCATCGATCTGAATTTAGAATCATTCTCACACGCAAGTAATTACTTTGCAGTCATATGTGCTCATATGCTACCTTTGATAAATATATACTACTATAATTAGATACTTGATAATAAGATACTTGAATGATTACTTTTTTCCAAGGTATGCCTGTGACATTCGAGTTATTCGTTTGTTGCGTGAGAGGGGCATGGGAAATGGCCCAGTGAGG
The DNA here is from genome assembly GCF_024679245.1 of Pseudorasbora parva. Classification (NCBI taxonomy): domain Eukaryota; kingdom Metazoa; phylum Chordata; class Actinopteri; order Cypriniformes; family Gobionidae; genus Pseudorasbora; species Pseudorasbora parva. The sequence continues at coordinate 11,880,153 of NC_090191.1, read as the reverse complement.
ATCATCGGCCAGCTGAAGGAGAACCACACTGAGGAGTGGTTACAACGTGTGTCTCGGTACACATCGATGTGTGTGGCCTTTTTGGATAATCCTGGCCTGCTTCCACTGCACTTTCAGGAGCCGCCACCACTTGTTCCAGTACCTAGCTACAAATGGCTTCTCACTGTTTACAGTCAGGACATCCTCAACAGGCTTGATCACATCAAGGCCAGCATTACATCCACATATGAATCGATTTTAAAAATGGACTCAACTAAGAAGGTCAGAGGAGCTGCTTTAATGACTGTACCGTTATCTATAATGTATTGTTAGACCAAAAGAGCTTTATTTGTAAATTTTACTCATTCAATGTATGTTGTATTATTTACTATGTTTATTGTTTCTTTCAGATCACGAAGAAGTTGAGTGGGCCTGCGAAAGGCACAGCACAGTGGCTTACCTCAGTTGGCAATGAGGTAGGTCAGGTGCTGATGAGTGTCCTGACTGCGAATGAAGGAGCTGGGTTAGACCTCATGGCTGCAGGACTCGTGGAGAGATACCAGAGAGCTGGTGTTGATCCTCCCACTATCTTATATGTGGACTGTGACTGTTGCAAGGAAGTGGGAGAGACTAAACTGAAGAGGAGGTTCAGTGGCTGGCCCAATATCATCATCCGCCTAGACATTTGGCATTTTATGCGGCGTCTGGCAGTAGGGTGCACAACTGATGCCCACCAGTTGTATCCTACTTTTATGTCTAGGTTGTCGTCATGTATTTTTGAGTGGGATGCAGGGGATCTCACTCTGCTGAGAAGGGCAAAGAAGGAGCAACTCACCCAACAGGGCTGGCCTGCAATGACGGAGGCAGAGATTGACCGTCATATAAGCAAAGATGAGCTGGCCCAACACTGCAGGAGAAGAACACGAGGAGAGGAAACAACTATGCGCCTCCTTGATATGCTCATCAGAGAGCTCATGGGTGGCAAGGGGAATGACGACCTTGGTGTTCCTCTCCTTGACAGTGTAAGGATGCAGCACATCTGGCAAGTCCAGAGGCGGCACATTACCTGTATTCAGGACCCTCCAGATGTGCCCCTCTACACGGAAACTGGAACCATAAACAAGGGCGGGATTGTTCTAAAGACATATAGGTGTGCCAGAGGCTCCACTTCCCTGGAATCATTTCACTGCCACCTAAACAGATTTATTCCAGGTTTGTCATGACAGAATAGACCATATCTTGCCACTAATTCCTGTTTATTTATATACTTGCAGTAAACCAATTGCATTTTCTCTTTTGTAGTTTCTTAAAACAATGTTTGGCTTTCTATTTCTTATTCTAGGGAATAGCGCAAACAGCCTGAACTTCCAGATTTACCTCCTGGAAGGTTTGTTACGCTGGAATCAGGACCGGGCTGCAGCTGCTGTTGCAGGTGGAGGTGGAGGTTCAACCCTGCGTACTTACACAGGGGAGCTGGTTTACTCTGTCAACGAGAACTACAATAAGTTGTATGGCAGGAAATTGGTCACTAGCTTCACTCCACCTGCAGTTTACACAGGTAAACATATTTTGATCAATGCAGTTCACTAGGTAGCATGTTTTTGTTAAAACTGCAAGTGATTTTGGTCAATAATGTCATTTTGACAGATCAGAGAAAAATTATACTATCAGAATTTTTGCATACTGGACTCTTTGTTGTAGGTTTCAGGGAAAATAAATTACATACTAGAATATAGAGTAATTCTGTCTTTTTACAATGTCCTCTGAGTTACATATTTTTTGTTTATGCAGAAGCTGAATATTTATTTAAAAATATTTACTACATTTCAGAATAAACCTTTCTGATTCATTTCCTTTAAAATGTTTTCTGTTACAAAGATTTCCTCAGGGGAGCTCATTGGAGTGCAGTACTTGTTGAGGCAGAATAGTCAGCCCCTGGAGGACATGTGCCCTACCTCTGATAGGACCTCTCAGTTGCTGGAGGAGATAAATGTGGAGGAGCAAGTGGAAGAGGATGAGGGTTTCATTGATTTGTTGGGAGAGGAAGCCACAGTGGCAAATCTTGTGGCATCAGATGACTTGTTCCTTTCAAGTCCACCAGTTCTACCCACTGCACCTCTGCCCTGTGTCCAAGCTCCACCCGCTGCACCTCTGCCCTGTGTCCAAGCTCCACTCGCTGCCCCTCTGCCCTGTGTCCAAGCTCCACCCACTGCACCTCTGCCCTATGTCCAAGCTCCACCCGCTGCACCTCTGCCCTATGTCCAAGCTCCACCCGCTGCACCTCTGCCCTATGTCCAAGCTCCACCCGCTGCACCTCTGCCCTATGTCCAAGCTCCACCCGCTGCACCTCTGCCCTATGTCCAAGCTCCACCCGCTGCACCTCTGCCCTATGTCCAAGCTCCACCCGCTGCACCTCTGCCCTATGTCCAAGCTCCACCCGCTGCACCTCTGCCCTATGTCCAAGCTCCACCCACTGCACCTCTGCCCTTGGTCCAAGCTTCACCTGCTGCACTTCTGCCCTATGTCCAAGCTCCACCCACTGCACCTCTGCCCTTGGTACAAGCTCCACCCGCTGCACCTCTGCCCTTGGTCCAAGCTTCACCTGCTGCACTTCTGCCCTATGTCCAAGCTCCACCCACTGCACCTCTGCCCTTGGTACAAGCTCCACCCGCTGCACCTCTGCCCTTGGTCCAAGCCTCACCTGCTGCACTTCTGCCCTATGTCCAAGCTCCACCCACTGCACCTCTGCCCTGTGTCCAAGCTCCACCCACTGCACCTCTGCCCTGTGTCCAAGCTCCACCCGCTGCACCTCTGCCCTGTGTCCAAGCTCCACCCGCTGCACCTCTGCCCTGTGTCCAAGCTCCACCCGCTGCACCTCTGCCCTGTGTCCAGACTCCACCCGCTGCACCTCTGCCCTGTGTCCAAGCTCCACCCGCTGCCCCTCTGCCCTGTGTCCAAGCTCCTCCCGCTGCACCTCTGCCCTTGGTCCAAGCTTCACCTGCTGCACTTCTGCCCTATGTCCCAGCTCCACCCGCTGCATCTCTGCCCTGTGTCCAGACTCCATCAGCTGCACCTCTGCCCTCAGCAATGGTAAAATTTCCTTTTCTAGACAAATTGTTACTCATTTAGTCATTCACCCTCAAGCAGCAAATTCACAAACTCACAAATTTCACAAAGCATGTAATTACCTAACCAACAGTTATATTTTTTTAGGCTGTTGACGAGCACTGTATTCCTGGAATGGACCGGGTGGATGAGTTGGCGGAGTATCTGGTAGAGCTGCGCACACAGACGGGCCTCACACTTACTAACCAACAAGCTGCGATCATTGTGGGTTTGTGGCAGAACCTGGACCAATTTGATAAAGACAAGGTCATGTATGCTGCTCGTTATCAAGACAGGCTGCTTACAGGACGTTTTAGGTCCCCTAAAAAGAAAGCTGTCTTCACTCCTGGCGTCGAAAGCACAAAGAGGTGTGTTTTGGGTTCTAGCGGTTCTCCAGCACAGTGGCCTAAGTGCTGTCGCCTTGTTGAATTAATCTTCATAAGGCTATGTAACATCCACCGAAGCCCCAAAAAACAGCGGACAGAATCTCTGTCCAGATGGGATCTCATTCTTCGAGATTATAGAAAAATTCGGCAGCTAATCTTGAGCAATGGAACTGTAATGAGCGAAACAACCCTTCAGCTAGTGGAGGTTAACCAAAGGACCCTTACAACGTGGCACAATGAACGTTTAAAGGGTCAGGAGGTCTCAGTGCTGTTGCAAGGGTTGAAGCTTCCAGAGGCACGTCCAGTGGCATTGGATGCTCTGCCTCCAGCACGAGTGCAGCCTGTTGTGCCTCCACAATATAGCCACCAGCTGCATCACTACCAGATGCCACCAGACACAGCTGGACAGGCAAAGACGAAGTTCAGGAAAATCCAGCCCTCATCAACCTGCACATCTGCCACACCAACTGCCACGTTCCACCAGCCAAGGACAATTTTTCCAAAGCCGACAGCAACACACCCATTGTTTCCTGACACACCCACTGCCCCTGTTGGGTCTCAGATGCTACTGTTGCCCTGCCCAGCCCCATGTTCAGCCATTAACCCTGGAGCAATTTCCTCTGACCCACCTGCAAAAGACACAGCCACCCCAACCAAGCGGTCATACAATCGCTCTGTAAAATCAAATACGTGCAGAAAGTGTGGCCAATTTCGCACACAAGAAACTGGCCATAGCCAGTACAAAGGCAAAATATTTTGCCCAAATAAAGAAACACTCACTAAGCAGCAGTGGTTACAGAATATGAGAAAATAACACACTTGTTTCTGTGATACATGCTGTTCTTTATCTTCCAGCCATATTTAATGCTAAAGTATTATACTGTGCACTTGTTTTTAAATTGTATGATTATTATTATTATTATAATTAAAGTTTTATGTGTAGAGGAAACAATATTAAGTATGTGTATATGTGAGTATGTATAACGATATGTATACATACACTATAATATATAAATATATAATAACTATTTAACATATTATATACTATTATAAAAAACTATTATATATTTTTATTTATATATGCAAGTACAGTACATATACCTATATATTTTTTATATACCTATATATTTAATTAACAATAGCCTATTTTTTTGTTGTGTATAAAATTATTTTGCTATTATATATTTTTATTTATATATGCAAGTACAGTACATATAAACGTCTTTTTATATACCTATATATTTAATTAACAATAGCCTATTATTTTGTTGTTCCATGCTGTGAATTCAGTACTTTTCCAGATTTTTGTAAATATGTATATAGTAAATAAATCTAGTTCTCCAAGAAGACTGGTGGTTTGTGTTTATTTGTTTTATTGCATGTAATGACAATCAGTGTCAAGTAACAGGGGGTTAGATGCAGTAATAAGGTGGTTATTTTGTTCCTACTGACATGGGAAATGATTAATGTAGCATTAATAAATGAATTTGGACAAATTACCATCTTAGTATTATGGATAAAATGTTATAATGAATTACAACGGAGAAATCTAACTTAGAAACAAACCTATTGATAAAATCAATATACGCATTACATTCAAAATCAAACTTGTAAACGATAATTGATAGAATCAAATACACGCATTAAATCGTGACGGAGGCTGGATTCGAACCTATGACTTCCTGAATTTCTTCCCTTTTTTCTTCCCCTTTCTCCCCCTTCTTCCCCTTCTTATACGGACTATTCTTCCCCAGCTTTGGCGGAGTTGGGAGAGCGTTAGACTGAAGATCTAAAGGTCCCTGGTTCGATCCCGGGTTTCGGCAGAGGAACAGTGACTGTGTGCTTTTGGTCGAGGGGCTGCAGTGTCCAAACGCCACCTGCTTTCTACTTGGATCCACCTAGCCTCATCACTATCTGCCTCTCAGATGGCCACAAGTCAGGACATGGCGGTTCCATGGTGTAATGGTTAGCACTCTGGACTTTGAATCCAGTGATCCGAGTTCAAATCTCGGTGGAACCTTAGCATCTATCTTTAGCAGTGTTTGCAGCCAGGCAGCAGCTGTACCGTATAACGAGTTGGCTCGTTGGTCTAGGGGTATGATTCTCGCTTTGGGTGCGAGAGGTCCCGGGTTCAAATCCCGGATGAGCCCGTCCTTCTGCATTTAATCGCTTTGGTCTCATTAGGGTCACGGGCAAGCAGGAATATTTCTGGGAAACTGGTGATCGAAGCTTTTCAATGGGAGGCCGGTTAGCTCAGTTGGTTAGAGCGTGGTGCTAATAACGCCAAGGTCGCGGGTTCGATCCCCGTACGGGCCACTCTTTTGCTCTCTGGTACCTTCAGCTTTTGCGCTTTTCACAAGTGATGGCCGGTCTCACAGAAATCCCTGCTGGCACGCCTGCTGCCAGACCTGGCCGAAATAGCTCAGTTGGGAGAGCGTTAGACTGAAGATCTAAAGGTCCCTGGTTCGATCCCGGGTTTCGGCAGAGGAACAGTGACTGTGTGCTTTTGGTCGAGGGGCTGCAGTGTCCAAACGCCACCTGCTTTCTACTTGGATCCACCTAGCCTCATCACTATCTGCCTCTCAGATGGCCACAAGTCAGGACATGGCGGTTCCATGGTGTAATGGTTAGCACTCTGGACTTTGAATCCAGTGATCCGAGTTCAAATCTCGGTGGAACCTTAGCAACATTTTTGTGGCTGGGTGGGGGCAAACTGAAGCGTCTCGCAACTGCTGTCGTACCTGTGAAATTGGCTGTCTGGAACCGATTCAGAATTGGCAAAACATGGGCTCAAAAAGCAAAGCCTTCGCTGGCTCGTTGGTATTGCGCTTCTAGGCTGATTGACTTAACTCTATGCTGCTCTGTGAGAAAAGCCAGCCAACGCCAAGGTTCCATGGTGTAATGGTTAGCACTCTGAACTCTGAATCCAGCGATCCGAGTTCAAATCTCGGTGGGACCTGCTTTTGCCAGGAATGTGCGCAGGAGCCCATCCAAGAAAAAAACTTTTACACAGCAGTCATCCTCAAAAGCACGTCTCGGGAGTTCCCCTTGAAGTAAAAGGCCAAGTGGCCACCTGGAGAATGCGGGCATCGATCCCGCTACCTCTCGCATGCTAAGCGAGCGCTCTACCATTTGAGCTAATTCCCTTTGGCATCAGAGGGAAGGTGTCCATTGCCCTCAAAGACACCGGCAAGGACAGAGCCCTAGCATGTGTGCAGGTGCTGCATCGGACTTTTCGATCTTTAGCAGTGTTTGCAGCCAGGCAGCAGCTGTACCGTATAACGAGTTGGCTCGTTGGTCTAGGGGTATGATTCTCGCTTTGGGTGCGAGAGGTCCCGGGTTCAAATCCCGGACGAGCCCGTGCTTCTGCATTTAATCGATTTGGTCTCATTAGGGTCACGGGCAAGCAGGAATATTTCTGGGAAACTGGTGATCGAAGCTTTTCAATGGGAGGCCGGTTAGCTCAGTTGGTTAGAGCGTGGTGCTAATAACGCCAAGGTCGCGGGTTCGATCCCCGTACGGGCCACTCTTTTGCTCTCTGGTACCTTCAGCTTTTGCGCTTTTCACAAGTGATGGCCGGTCTCACAGAAATCCCTGCTGGCACGCCTGCTGCCAGACCTGGCCGAAATAGCTCAGTTGGGAGAGCGTTAGACTGAAGATCTAAAGGTCCCTGGTTCGATCCCGGGTTTCGACAGAGGAACAGTGACTGTGTGCTTTTGGTCGAGGGGCTGCAGTGTCCAAACGCCACCTGCTTTCTACTTGGATCCACCTAGCCTCATCACTATCTGCCTCTCAGATGGCCACAAGTCAGGACATGGCGGTTCCATGGTGTAATGTTTAGCACTCTGGACTTTGAATCCAGTGATCCGAGTTCAAATCTCGGTGGAACCTTAGCAACATTTTTGTGGCTGGGTGGGGGCAAACTGAAGCGTCTCGCAACTGCTGTCGTACCTGTGAAATTGGCTGTCTGGAACCGATTCGGAATTGGCAAAACATGGGCTCAAAAAGCAAAGCCTTCGCTGGCTCGTTGGTATTGCGCTTCTAGGCTGATTGACTTAACTCTATGCTGCTCTGTGAGAAAAGCCAGCCAACGCCAAGGTTCCATGGTGTAACGGATAGCACTCTGGACTCTGAATCCAGCGATCCCAGTTCAAATCTCGGT
>NC_090191.1:11822521-11840021 GCF_024679245.1 Pseudorasbora parva | reverse complement strand
TTTTGGCAAAGATGAGGGACAGTAATCACTAACCAATCTGAATGTGAACCTACAGTGGCCCACACATGGCATAGCAAATATGGCCTGAATACATTACATCAAATTTGGGCCACATTTGGCAAATATATGGCAAAGTCAACACTGGCTAACCAGAATGTGAGCCTAAACTGGCCCACATATAATGCAGCAAATGTGGCCCAGTTTTCTTAAAAACATATCTAGGCCAGTTTTGGCAAAGGTGAGGGATAGAAATCACTCGCAAATCTGAATATGAACCTAAAGTGGGCCACACATGGCATAGCAAATATGTGCCGAATACATTACACCAAATTTGGGCCACATTTGGCAAAAGTACAGCAAAGTCAGCACTGGCTAACCAGGATGTGAGCCTAAACTGGCCCACATATAATGCAGCAAATGTGGCCCAGTTTTCTTAAAAACATATCTGGGCCAGTTTTGGAGAAGGTGAGGGACAGTAATCACTAACAAATCTGAATGTGAACCTATGGTGGCCCAGACATGGCATAGCAAATATGGGCCGAATACATTACACCAAATTTGGGCCACATTTGGAAAATATATGGCAAAGTCAACACTGGCTAACCAGGGTGTAAACCTAAACTGGCCCACATTAAGTGCTGCAAATGTGGCCCAATTATGTTAAAACATATCTGGGCCAGTTTTGGCAAAGGTGAGGGATAGAAATCACTCGCAAATCTGAATTTGAACCTAAAGTGGCCCAGACATGGCATAGCAAATATGGCCCGAATACATTACACCCAATTTGGGCCACATTTGGAAAATATATGGCAAAGTCAACACTGGCCAACCAGGGCTTGAACCTAAACTGGCCCACATTAAGTGCTGCAAATGTGGCCCAATTATGTTAAAACATATCTGGGCCAGTTTTGGCAAAGGTGAGGGATAGTAATCACTCGCAAATCTGAATATGAACCTAAAGTGGGCAACACATGGCATAGAAAAAAAGGCCCGAATACATTACATCAAATTTGGGCCACATTTGGCAAAAGTACAGCAAAGTCCGCACTGGCTAACCAGGATGTGAGCCTAAACTGGCCCACATTAAGTGCTGCAAATGTGGCCCAATTATGTTAAAACATATCTGGGCCAGTTTTGGTAAAGGTGAGGGATAGAAATCCCTCGCAAATCTGAATATGAACCTAAAGTGGGCCACACATGGCATAGCAAATATGGCCCGAATACATTGCACCAAATTTGGGCCACATTTGGCAAAAGTACAGCAAAGTCAGCACTGGCTAACCAGGATGTGAGCCTAAACTGGCCCACATATAATGCAGCAAATGTGGCCCAGTTTTCTTAAAAAAATATCTGGGCCAGTTTTGGCAAAGGTGAGGGATAGAAATCACTCGCAAATCTGAATATGAACCTAAAGTGGGCCACACATGGCATAGCAAATATGGCCTGAATACATTACACCAAATTTGGGCCACATTTGGCAAAAGTACAGCAATATCAGCACTGGCTAACCAGGATGTGAGCCTAAACTGGCCCACATATAATGCAGCAAATGTGGCCCAGTTTTCTTATAAACATATCTGGGCCAGTTTTGGAGAAGGTGAGGGATAGAAATCACTAACAAATCTGAATGTGAACCTATGGTGGCCCAGACATGGCATAGCAAATATGGCCCGAATACATAACACCAAATTTGGGCCACATTTGGAAAATATATGGCAAAGTCAACACTGGCCAACCAGGGCTTGAACCTAAACTGGCCCACATTAAGTGCTGCAAATGTGGCCCAATTATGTTAAAACATATCTGGGCCAGTTTTGGCAAAGGTGAGGGATAGAAATCACTCGCAAATCTGAATATGAACCTAAAGCGGGCCACACATGGCATAGCAAATATGGCCCGAATACATTACACCAAATTTGGGCAACATTTGGCAAAAGTACAGCAAAGTCAGCACTGGCTAACCAGGATGTGAGCCTAAACTGGCCCACATATAATGCAGCAAATGTGGCCCAGTTTTCTTAAAAACATATCTGGGCCAGTTTTGGAGAAGATGAGGGACAGTAATCACTAACAAATCTGAATGTGAACCTATAGTGGCCCACACATGGCATAGCAAATATGGGCCGAATACATTTCACCAAATTTGGGCCAGATTTGGAAAATATATTGCAAAGTCAACACTGGCTAACCAGGGTGTAAACCTAAACTGGCCCACATTAAGTGCTGCAAATGTGGCCCAATTATGTTAAAACATATCTGGGCCAGTTTTGGCAAAGGTGAGGGACAGTAATTACTGGTGAATCTGAATTTGAACCTAAAGTGGCCCAGACATGGCATAGCAAATATGGCCCGAATACATAACACCAAATTTGGGCCACATTTGGAAAATATATGGCAAAGTCAACACTGGCCAGTGGCTAACCAGGGCTTGAACCTAAACTGGCCCACATTAAGTGCTGCAAATATGGTCCAGTTTTCTTAAAAACATATCCAGGCCAGTTTTGGCAAAGGTGAGGGACAGTAATCCCTCGTGAATCTGAATATGAACCTAAAGTGGCCCATACATGGCATAGCAAATATGGCCTGCACATAATACACCAACTTTGGGCCACATTTGGCAAAAGTACGCCAAAGTCAGCACTGGCTAACCAGAGCGTGAGCCTAAACTGGCCCACATATTATGCAGCAAATGTGGCCCAATTTTATTAAAAAATATCTGGGCCAGTTTTGGCCAATAGGGACAGTAAATCTGATTGTGACCCTAAAGTGGCCCAGACATGGCATAGCCAATATGGCCAGAATACATTACACCAAATTTAGGCCACATTTGGCAAATATATGGCAAAGTCAGCACCGGCTAACCAGGCTGTAAACCTAAACTGGCCCATAAATAGTGCAGCAAATGAGGCCCAATTATGTTAAAACATATCTGGGGCAGTTTTGGCAAAGGTGAGGGACAGTAATCACTGGCAAATCTGAATATGAACCTAAAGTGGGCCAGACATGGCATAGCAAATATGGGCCGAATACATTACACCAAATTTGGGCCACATTTGGTAAATGTACAGCAAAGTCAGCACTGGCTAACCAGGGTGTAAGCCTGTTAATAGTTAATAACATTTACAGCCATGTTTGCCAAATATACAGTACAGTTGACATGTAGCCTGACAAGCCAGACCCACATCAAGATGTTTGGTCTGGAAACTCATCATTGACAGCTCAATCTGAGGGGCGGATAAACGGCTGTCTGTCAAACTCCCTCTGCACGCGATAGGATAGCGCTACACCAACCAGAGCAACCAAGCAGAGCTCGTTGATAGATTAAACATTCGCCGTATCCGATCGGCTAAACTCCGAACACATCATCCCTTCTTAAGAATGACTTCAGTGCTGTTCTTTGTTCTTTTCTCAGAGAAAAGCTTAACTCCAAGTCTTCCAGAGTCGCGGTCAAAGCTGATTCGAAAGACCGCCGTTCGCCAGCTTCTGTGTTTACTAGAAGCACGCAAGCGCAACTCTGGCGTCATTATTTTAAGCCCCGACCACCAACTCTATACACGATGTGATTGGCCTGACCAGAGTTTGGCGTTTACAGCTCAGAAGGGTATTGAGAGTTGCTAGATGACACTCGCGGCAGATTAGATTTGCTGCCGCTAGGGTGTGTCTAGATTTCTAGGCTAGCTGACATGGAAAATATGCCATAAATATAATTACAGTTAATTTAGATGTATAGCTAAAAATGCCCACATTTGAAAATATGGCATAATACTTTGTAACGAAATTGGGCTATATTTGATAGGATGCAACTCTTAATTGTACACTTTAATCTGGACAAAAAGACTATATCAGTTGTGGATTGGCCTGCCTTGTGATAAAAAAAGTACATAACTTTAATTGTGTGTGTGTGTCTGTGTGTGTGTGTGTGTGTGTGTGTGTGTGTGTGTGTGTGTGTGTGTGTGTGAGGTGTGTGTGTGTGGGCATGTTTTTGTTAAATATCAGGACACTGATTAAATGTGTATTATGACATGGGTATGACACATGTGGGAGAGGGTGAAATATGAGGACATTACTCATGACCCCATTTTTCAAAATGCTTATAAATCATACAGGATGAGTTTTTTTGTTGTTGAGAAAATAAAAATGCAGAATGTTTCCTGTGATGGGTAGGTTTAGGGGCAATGTGTGTGTGTGTGTGTGTGTGTGTGTGTGTGTGTGTGTACTTGTTTATATTATATTGTAGGGACCAAACAATGTCATATAAACCTGAGATCACCAGCCAGCGGTCCCCACAATGTAAACAGATTCATAAACATACTATGTTTTTTGAAAATTTAAAACTGCAGCATGTTTCCTTTGATTAGGGGTAGGGGCAGTGTAGGGGGATATAATGTACAGTGTAAAATCCATTACGCTTATGGAAAGTCCCCACAATTCACACAAAAAACAATGTGTGTGTGTGTGTGTGGTCTAGGTAAACCCTATGTTATGGGGACACAGAAATGGCAATATTTGAAATCCTTGTCCATGTGGGGATGTTTTTGGTCTCTATGAAGAAAACTAAATAAAAAATTATGCTTTTTGAAATTTTTAAAAAAAGTTTAGATTTCTCTGTGAAGGGTAGAAGTTTTAGGGGTAGGTTTAGTGTAGGGTGATACAATATACAGTTTTTACAGTATAAAAATCATGTTTGTGTGTATACTGTGTACACACAGACAGCTACAGTAGGTTGAAAATATGTGTGTGTGTGTGTGTGTGTGTCTGATTAAGAATTGTTTGCAACAGGTCAAATTTGTGAACTGTTTTTAATGGTCCTGACTTGAATATTTGGCTGAGATACATTTTGAGTTGCTGTATGTGAAAATCTTTGTCATGATTTTAAGTAGGACATATTCCTGGGTCAACATATGTATATATTTATCCTGGAACACAATTCCTGTCATGAAACATAGTCCTAACCCCCTAACCCTAACCTAACCCAGAGGGAAATGATAGGTAAATAACTAGCACCAAACCCTGCATTTAAACATAAACTTGACATAAACTTTAAGCTTGTCACTGAAATATGATTTGTTGATTGGAATGCAGGATTAACAATGTTATAAATATCCAAAAACAGTCTTGTTGAAATCACCTTCACCTGTAAATGTATGGAACTAAGGCAGTGTCATCTTATAAACCGCTTCAAGTGACCCTGATATTCTAAATTATTCTAAATAAAATACTCAATTTGTCTTTCATGTTTGCTAAATATTGACTTAAATATTGAATATTATCTGTATCATATATGTCCTGTCCTATAACCTGTCAGTATATTAATTGAGATATGCATTTAAGAGTAGGCTAAATGAATGACAAATCAGCAAAACCTGCTATGAGAACATTTTATTGTTATTTTGAAGCCAACTTTTTTCAACCCTTTTTTTTGTTGTTATGCTTTCATTACAAAAAACATTTTTTATCCCTTGCTAGAATATATATATATATATATATATATATATATATATATATATATATATATATATATATATATATATATATATATATATATATATATATATATAAAATCAACTGGTTCGAGTTCCTATTTCCGGCCCTTTAAATTTAAAAAATAGCCGCGGAAAAGGCGCCCAAAAGACGGAGCTGCAGAGGAGGATTATTGTTTGGAGATTTGACGGTGGAAAACGGCAAAGAAAGTTAAGGTAAGATTTAATAAAAAAAATATTGCTTCGTTTTGGGGATTGCTTCGTTATATTCAGTTGGAGTAACTTACTGCATGTTATGTGATATTAAAACGTTAGCTAATGAAAGCTACAATTGTTAGCTATCAAACATTAGTTAATTTGTCAATTCAAAACTTTTGCCATTGCCTGAAGGATTTTGTAAGTGACATAACGTTAGCAATTCAAGTTGATTATCGTTAGTTCACCTCTCTTTCATACATTTGTCACGTGATTTTGATAATTACTAACTGCTAAATAAATGGTGATAAAATATTAATATCTGTCTGTTTCATAGTTAGTCTATGCGGCTCTCACGTGACAAAAGTATGAACAAGGCCTAACGTTACCAGAATAACCTAAATGAATCATCTGTTTCTCATAATTTGTTATTTTGCCTGCAATATGTATAGTTTTTATTATCATTATTTTATTATTTATTTTAAATATGAAGTTGTTATCAAAGTTTGCGCTACTTGACGTGATTGCTAAATGATTTAAAGATCCAAGTCAGTAAAATGATCTGATCTTCCCATCACTAACGTTACAAAGAAGTCCTTCGAACTGAAAATCACATTGTCTTCTGCTGAAAAAAAGCATAGACCAGGATGATTTCACTTTCACTCACTGTATACCAACCTGCAGTCAGTTCTGTATGGTCAACGTATTTTCCCAATTATAATGTTATAATTATAATGTATAATTTGAAATTCATCTATGTATAAATTTGACATTAAACTGCACTAACTAGTTGTATTACTTGTATTACAGAAACAACAGGATCACAGAGCAAGCGAGTAAGCTGTAGAATCCCACTTCAACAGATGGCTTCAAATTGCAAGTGAGACAGAGAAAGAAGAGAAAAGGAGTAACGAAAATGGACACGCAAGTAATTTACACGGTCTATTTTACTAATTGTTTGTAATCATTTGGAGTAAATCCGGGACTACACTTCACTTCACCTGTTAGGTCTATCTCATCTATTTCATCTTTGTTAATAAAAAATTGAAGAAATATGCAATAAAAAACAGTAATAGAAACTGTATATATATATATATATATATATATATATATATATATATATATATATATATATATATATATATATATATATATATATTAGGGATGCAACAATACAGTTAGTCCATGGTTCAATACATAACCTTACTTTGGTTTTTAACCACGGTTTTCCGGTTCGGTTCGGGTTTTTTTTTTTGCTCTTCTATTCTTAGGTGACAGGAACAGAAAAAGGTAATAAAGGAGAGTAAAGGAGAAAATGGTTTTTATTGCAATACTCTTCCTTTATTTTACTTAAAAGACTTGAAAACCCTTACTTAAACTTAAAACTTTACATAAAAAAATGTATACACATTCCCAGTGTATTGTATTAAATAAAATAAATATATATAAAGATTTACAGTGGCAGCTCAGAGATGTACAGTAGCATTTAAGTATGAAATTGAATGAATAAATGTAGAGTATAAACGTAAATGCGGGTAAACACCCTTAACTTTAGTGCATATGATTCATTGGATATTTGCTCAAATCAGCGCATAGACTCAGGCAAACCATTAAAAAAAGAGCAGAATAAATAAAGAGGAATATTCAAGGGGGTAATCTAGCGCTCGGAAAGCGTTCCACCCATAGGGTGTTTAAATATTTTCTCCTGTTGCTTTTGGCTCACTATGAGCTTCTCCCCATTCTTCTCCCTTGACTTGATCAGACCATTGCTAACCAAGCCATCACCTGCTGTTAGCATCCCATTGACTCCCATTCATTTTTGCGTCTTTGACAGTGAATAACTTTACATCAGAGGCGTTTAAAGACTCAATTTGTCCATTGTTTATTTCTAAAGAAACTCGACAATGCATAAAAGGCTCCATTACCTTGTATCTTACACTATCGCCCCGCAGAAGCTGTTTTTGTAAAAATAGGCTAACTATTGCGTCATAACCAACGCGACTCTGTCGCACAGTTGAGAAATTACCGTATAGACCTGAGGAGACGCTCGCAGGCAATCTTTACTGTCTATGAGGCAGTCGGGGGGACGTGGAGACATAAAGTCTGATAAAGTCAAGGGAGAAGAATGGGGAGAAGCCCATAGAGAACCAAAAGCAATGGGAGAAAATATTTAAACAACGTGATTCAGCTTTCACTTTCCACAACTACTAGAAGACCTACAGCTGTCAGACAGGAGGCTCACGTCACATCTACGTCCTCAAGCTCCGTCTGAGTCTGCGCAGTTCGCTCAGCCATCAGGAAGTGAGTGCCTCTGATTGGCCTCATTTTTCCGCCGTTGAAGTCAATGGGATAGCTCTGTCCATTTCTTTTACTGTCTATGGGAATATTTCAAACGGGGGGAAATGGAAATAAATAATTAAATGCAAAACCGAAAAAAAACAAAATTCACCAGCGCATATTGAACCATGAATGCGTACCTAACGGTTCAATATTATATTGAGTATTGTGGCATCCCTAATATATATATATATATATATATATATATATATATATATATATATATATATACAGCTCTGGAAAAAATTAAGAGACCACTGCAAAAAAACTAGTCCTCAGAGTTGGGGAACATTGTCAGAGCAGAAGGAAGCATGTTTTCTTCTACACTCTAAACACGCTGGGATAATAACAACCCAAGTTGGGTTGAAAATGGACAAACCCAGAAATTGGGTTGTTTGAACCCAGTGAATGGACCTTTTCAAACAACTCAATGTGTGGGTTTGTCCATTTTCAACCCAACTTGGGTTGTTATTAACCCAGCATTTTTTAGACTGTAGGACAACCTTGTACGTGGTTTAATTCATGCGTCCTTCACAAAGACAAGTCTGCCCAATTCAAGCATTGCTGAAGCACTCCCAGATCATCACCGATCCTCCACCAAGTTTCACAGTGGGTGTGAGACACTGTGGCTTGTAGGCCTCTCCAGGTCTCCGTCTAACCATCAGAAGACCATGTGTTGGACAAAGCTGAAAATTGGACTCATCAGAGAAGATGACCATACTCCAGTCCTCTACAGTCCAATCCTTATGGTCTCTTGCAAACCTCAGCCTGGCTCTTCTTTGCTTCTCATTGATGAAGGGCTTTTTTCTAGCTTTCCACAACTTCAGCCCTGTCTACTGGGAGCCTGTTTCGAACTGTCCTCGCCGTGAACTTCACCCCAGCTGCCTTTTGCCATTCTTTTTGTAGGTCACCTGAGGTCATCCTATGGTTGTTGAGTGACATTCGAATGAGTTGGTGGTCATTCCAGTCAGTGTAGAGTTATTTTCGCCCTCTGCCAGTCTGTAACTTTGTTGTCCCCAATGTCTGCTGCTTGACCTTGTTCTTATGAACCGCCGTCTTTAAAATTTTAAGGATGGAAGCAACCCGACGCTCACTGTATCCCTATGCCAGTAAAGCCAGAATATACTTGTAGGCTTCCATACTTGTAGAGATGCTGATTTAAGAAAAAAATTGCAGTGGTCTCTTCATTTTTTTTCTCTCCCAGAGCTGTATAGATATTGTAGTGTTTTACTTATCTAAACTTTTTAGGGAAGAAAAACAAATAATCAAATAAAATAAAAATCAATGTTTAGTCTTTAGTGTGTTTGTTACAAATGAATTGATCATTATTAAAGCTACAAATGTAGTTCAGTTAAGAACAGTGAGTGATTACCTTTTTTCTTTTATTGTTTCATTAACATAAATATAAAGACATCATTTCCCCAACTGCTCCCCAAATGTTCACTTAAATCTGCATTAAGTTAGCCTGACAAGCCAGAGCCACATCAGGAAGTTAGCTCTGGGAACTCACCATTGACAGGGCTCAATCCGAGGGGCGGGATAAACGGTTGTCTTTCAAACTACCTCTGCACGCGATAGGATAGCGCTACAACCAACCTGCTCGGAACCTTCTCTGTCGTCATTATGTTAAGCCCCGCCCACTGGCTCTACACACAATGTGTTTGGCCTGACCAGAGTTTGGTTTTTACAGCTCAGAAGTGTATTTAGAGTAGGGATGCACGATATTATCGGCACGACATTGGAATCGGCCGATAAACGCTTAAAATATAAAAATCGGCATCGGTCGATATGAAAACATTATGCCGATATGCCTTGCCGATATGATAACGTGTTGATATGCGCCTGCAATAACTCACGTGTGCAAGGAGTGCTACAGATAAGACCATGTTAGCACTGCAGTCATTCTTCAAGTGAAAACAAGAAAATGCATTGCATGTACAGTGATTTATATTGACTGTTTTTAAATGCTGCCTTGAATTTCTGAATGCACGTACAGAAGGACGTGACCGTCAGCAGCAGATTTGCCACGTTTTCACAACAAAACGTACCCAAAACAAGCCCAATCGCGTCTCCCCACTCTCTAGCGCGTGCGGCAGCCTCCACAGCATCAGAAGCTCCTCCAGGTCCTAGTGCCCTCCCGCTAGACCGCTATATATTTATACATGTAGTGGGTGCGCTGTTGTTACACTAATACAATGAAAAGTAGAATACACAAATAAATTGAAGTTACTTCTTGTTCAGAATAAACAAATCAGTAATGATGTCATAAATCACAAGCATGACACTTGTAAATTAAATACTTTTATATACAGTGTATTAATCTGTAATAAAATTTTATGAAATGGATGATAAAAAATAATCCAAGGAGCTCTACAATAATTGTAGAATTAAAAGACAGCATCAATGGATGTCATGCCACCCCCACTTCATGTGCACAAACGTTAAATCCAAAAATACAATATTAAGGTTACAGCTGCATCTGGGGTGAAAAATTACTGACTTTATTATTGTTATTTTCAGAGCTTTTAATATACTCTTATCATAAAAAGAACTTTATTAAAATGTATTTATCTTCAACAAGAATCCTTTTAGTAAGGATACCTCAGAAATCTGAAACCAGAATGAAAAAAAATAGTTTTTGCTCAAAATGGTGTTGTTTCCAAACAAAGGGAAAAAATAAACATATATCGGCATCGGCCAAAATGAGCTGAAAAATATCGGCATATCGGATATCGGCAAAAATCCAATATCGTGCATCCCTAATTTAGAGTTGCTAGACTAAACTCATGGCAAATTAGATTTTCTGCCGCTAGGGTGCGTCTAGATTTGTAAAATAGCATTATGTAACATTTGCAGTGAGATATCCCAAAATCACTAGGCCAATACTACATATTTTGTTCAGTTGAGAACCTTCAATATCCCAAATGTTTCCAACTATTTGTAAATCGTGAGAAAATTGCTATTTTAACCAAGGAACCGGGACGTGTGAGGGCGTCGATGCCTAACGATGTCATCATATCTCTTAACCCTCGGTTTCTGGTTTTATTCTGCTGATGCGCTTTACTCCGACTGTAGTGTTAACAAGTGTCACAGCAGCCGCTGAGTGAACGCACAGAGTAACGTCATAACATAATTTAAAACTCACTCAAATGTGTTATATGATAAACAGAGCTGCGTTACCTCATACTCATTACCAGAAAAGCAGAAATAGTGCCGGCGACTACGGCATAATCAAAGTTTTTCGCGCTGCTCGTGAGGCTTGTGTTGTTCATCTCATTAACAATCACTCCAGCAGCCTTGCTCAGCTCCACAACACTCGCTCCTGCTCTGCTTCACACTGCAGTAACGTTAATAGGGATGTAATGAAAAATTGTTATATCGCATTAATAAAATGTGACTATATGTATCGTTGATGGAAACGATATGCTTTGCAATATAGTTGTTTTATCCAAGGCTCAACTTGCTGTAGTAAGCCTATTTATAAGGTATAATTTACCCAGACACAAATTTACAAATGTACCTCAAATGTAAATTCTGTCATAATTCTCACCATAATGTCGTTTTTCGTTTAACTTCCAAACACAAATGAAGATATTCTTTATGAAACCCATTTTAAAGTCCATTACTCTCAAACTTAAACGATGCAAAAAATAAAGTAATCAAGTGGTCTAATCCAAATCTTCTGAAATCTTCAAGTCTTCTGAATAGACACAATGGCTTTATGTGGTGAAAATATTTAAAGCTACACTGTGTGATAATTTCCCCCATCTAGTGGTGAAAAGGAATTTGACCAACCAGTGATTATTAGTTTCTGTTCCTCTCAATTCCGATTTTGTTTTAACTCCTACAGTGGCCAATTTAGTCCAAGATTAACATGGCATCCAGTTCAACCTCGTCCATGAGTGCCATCAAGTGTTAAAACGCGAAAGGCGAAGCTTGAATTTACGGGTATGTCCCTCTTTGGCTAATGTACTTTCAAGATGGAGGGGCAACATGGCGACCGGCAT
This sequence comes from Pseudorasbora parva, assembly GCF_024679245.1. NCBI lineage: Eukaryota > Metazoa > Chordata > Actinopteri > Cypriniformes > Gobionidae > Pseudorasbora > Pseudorasbora parva. The sequence continues at coordinate 11,828,002 of NC_090191.1, read as the reverse complement.
TCAAATCTCACCCGTATGTATTTTCAATGGTATATTATAAACTTACAAAAATACTTTATTACTTGAAAGAAGTGCATTACATCACATTACATACATTAATGAGCACATATTTTTGAAAGAACTAAGTGTTTTTAGCTAAAAATAAACTAAAAAAGTTACACAGTGTAGCTTTAACACAGTGAACATTCTGTAGTAAACACAGACGTTCAAATGATTGCGTGACGTGCGAAAACAACATGAAAGTGAGGTAAAATTCTTGGATGAGCTAAACATTTACAGTTTGAGAGCGGCCATTTTGACACACTTTCTTGCGATTAGAACTGTGATTGATTGCATTGATCATCTGAAATGCATGCACTGCTGGAATGACCCTCTTCAAAGTGAGAGCGCTAACATTATTTAAAGTGGCACTCCTCCAAAGTCAAAGTGCAAACACCATTTAAAGCGGCAATCCTTAGTGAAAGCGCAAACATAATTTAAATCACCAGATCACATTTAGTTTTAGTAGTATGATTATTCAAAGCAGTTTAGATGGTTCATTCTTATACTGCATTAATAGCAGGAACAGCAGGACATAGCGAGCATGAGCAATGCTGCCTGCATTTAAAGTGCGAGTAATTCGTGAGGGATTTTTGTTTTTAATTTACTTTGAGTTTCAGTGACACTATTACATTAATAATCTCATTACATAGAATCATACAATGACAAAACATAATGTTAAATATAATTAATAATAATGCAATGGGGGAATATTTGTGGGTCCTGATAATAATACACAAATAATAATATAATAACAATAAAAAAGTACAAAATAAAAATAAAAACTTTATATCGGGATACATATCGTATCGGGATACATATCGTGTCGGGAGTTCAGTATCGAGATACATATTTAATCGTGACACGAGTGTATCGTTAAACCCCTAAACGTTAATAATCACTTCCATGAACATGATTTCCGAGTCCTATCCCGATTTTTTTCCTACCGGCTGTGAGGTGAAGACCACATGTCCCAAGATCTTTCCCAAAACTGACCTGATTGTCGCTTGTGCAGATTAATATTAAGATCTGTTTGATCTTTCTGAATTGTAGAAATTAACCAAATGATACAAGGATCAGCAGTTGTTTCTGCACTGAAAGTAAATCCAGACACGATTAAAATCAACGTTTGGGAAGCCAAATTTTCAGTATTTTTTGCACAAAATAATAAATCATGTCAATAAAACCCTAATTTTAGTGTTTAGGATGTTATAATCTATATACATAAAAGTGACATACACATTTTTATATAAATATGGCAGCGATAAGGTACAGTAATGGTTTTATTTGGTGTATTCTTTGCTAACAATCTTTCATTCTTATCCCGAGGTTACCATTGTCAGCTGGATCTGCTCCAAATCCAGATCAGGTGGTGGACCTGCACCTAGACATCAACACAGCCCTAAATGTCAACAGATAACATGTCAACTAGACAACTCCTAGAGACGGATCCCCTGTGAGGAACTTGCTAACACAGATCAACACAATCAACACAGATCCTCTGTCCTCTGCACAGACCCCTAAGGCCAGCTTCAACTCCATGTCGGCATGTTGTATCCTGATCTTCAAGCTGGTGGATCTAGATGAAATATTCTGAATTATTGCAATCCATAGTCTGACTTGTAATGCAGCCTGAATCATATTCACACCATGTTCGTTGGCCAGAGACAACTGGTCCCCCAACTCAGCCTGGTTTCTACCAAGGGTTTTTTCTTCTCCATTTCTGTCACCTGATGGATTTTGGGTTCCTTGCCACTGTCGCCTTAGGCTTGCTTAGTTTGGGACGCTTAATATTCTACAATAGGGGTGGGCTATATACTGGTAGATATGATTAACTGGTAGAAATGTATCAACTGCTACTGATTTTGGACCATCATCTCTATCGTAGTTACGTTGCTGTTCTGCTTGTGTGGTAATGAAATCTTATCATCTGCCTGCATTTTTAAGCATTATGGTTAAAAAATAAGGGATTTTAAACTGCTAAAGTGCAGTAAGCAGTGAAAGACACCTCGTTTGACGACATGTGCACGCTGTCAGAGAGACTGTTTCTAAGCACAATTTTTTTGTATCATTGGCAGCAAGAATTACAAAATGTCTATGGTATTTCTAATGTCTATATAATATTGATTTAATTGCACTGATGCTATTGGAGGAGAACTGAACTGCGCTGGATCATGTTTTCTGCAAAGCTGCTTTATAGCAAATTGAACTGATTTCATAATTGATGAACCTTACACAGTTATTGAACAGAACTGAATCAACACTGACCTGACTTCAGCTGTGACACTATTTTCTTTTAGGGCTGCTTTACTGCAGAATTTAACTCTGTTTGAATAATTAAATAATTATTTTCATGTTTATTCCTGTAAATCTGTTTTGAAACTTTATAAAGCATTAACAAAGAAAGGTAACTTGAATTGTGCAATGGCCTGATTGTGGACCAGATTTGGCAAACAGCATGTGGGCCACATGAGGATTGTGTAAAAGACCAACTGTGGCCCACATTAGGGTCAGTTCTGGTTTATATCGGCCAAAGCAAGGTATTAGATCTGGGCCTGACCTGGGCCAGAATTAAATTTAACTGTGAGCCATATGTGGGCCATTTCTGCTTCATGTGTTTTGTTCATGGCTGACATGTGGCATTGCTATTGCTTGATTGTGGCCCAAATCTGGGAAACAAAAGTGGACCACTCAAGTGCCATCATTTCACACGGTATGTGGGCCAGAGCAAGGTATTAGATATGGCCCAGACCTGGGCCAGAATTAAATTTAACTGTTAGCCAGATGTGGGCCATTTCTGCTTCATGTGTTTTGTTCATGGTTGACATGTGGCATTGCTATGGCTTGATTGTGGCCCAAATCTGGCAAACAAGAGCGGACCGCCCAAGTGCTATTATTCCATGTGGTATGTGGGCCAGAGCAAGGTATTAGATCTGGGCCGGATCTAATACCTACACATGAAGCAGAACTGGCCCACATCTGGGCAACAGTTGTGGGCCAGTTCTGCTTCATGCGTTTTGTTCATAGCTGATATGTGGCATTGCTATGGCTTGATTGTGGCCCAAATCTGGCAAACAGGAGCGAACCGCCCAAGTGCCATCATTTCACACAGTATGTGGGCCAAAGCAAGATATTACATCTGGGCCGGATCTGGGCCAGAATTCAAATAAACTGTTGCCCAGATGTGGGCCATTTCTGCTTCATGCGTTTAGTTTATAGCTGACATGTGGCATTGCTATGGCTTGATTGTGGCCCAAATCTGGAAAACAGGAGCCAGATGAAATGCGGCCAGATGAAAGTGTTAAGTGTGGGCCGGATCTGGGCCAGAGCAATTTTGCCGTTTTGTTCATGGCTGACATGCGGCGTTGCTATGGCTTGATTGTGGCCTAAATCTGACAAACGGGAGTGGACCGCCCAAGTGCCATCATTCCACGCGGGTAGTGGGCCAGATGAAAGTGTCAAGTATGGGCCGGATCTGGGCCAGAGCAATTTTGCTATCTGGGCCAGATGTGGGCCAGTTCTGCTTCATGCGTTTTGTTCATGGCTGACATGCGGCGTTGCTATGGCTTGATTGCGGCCTAAATCTGGCAAACGGGAGCGGACCGCCCAAGTGCCATCATTCCACGCGGGTAGTGGGCCAGATGAAAGTGTCAAGTGTGGGCAGGATCTGGGCCAGAGCAATTTTGCTATCTGGGCCAGATGTGGGCCAGTTCTGCTTCATGCGTTTTGTTCATGGCTGACATGCGGCGTTGCTATGGCTTGATTGCGGCCTAAATCTGACAAACGGGAGCGGACCGCCCAAGTGCCATCATTCCACGCGGGTAGTGGGCCAGATGAAAGTGTCAAGTATGGGCCGGATCTGGGCCAGAGCAATTTTGCTATCTGGGCCAGATGTGGGCCAGTTCTGCTTCATGCGTTTTGTTCATGGCTGACATGCGGCGTTGCTATGGCTTGATTGCGGCCTAAATCTGACAAACGGGAGCGGACCGCCCAAGTGCCATCATTCCACGCGGGTAGTGGGCCAGATGAAAGTGTCAAGTGTGGGCCGGATCTGGGCCAGAGCAATTTTGCTATCTGGGGTAAAAGGCCAAGTGGCCACCTGGAGAATGCGGGCATCGATCCCGCTACCTCTCGCATGCTAAGCGAGCGCTCTACCATTTGAGCTAATTCCCCTTGGCATCAGAGAGAAGGTGTCCATTGCCCTCAAAGACACCGGCGAGGACAGAGCCCTAGCATGTGTGCAGGTGCTGCATCAGACTTTTCGATCTTTAGCAGTGTTTGCAGCCAGGCAGCAGCTGTACCGTATAACGAGTTGGCTCGTTGGTCTAGGGGTATGATTCTCGCTTTGGGTGCGAGAGGTCCCGGGTTCAAATCCCGGACGAGCCCGTGCTTCTGCATTTAATCGCTTTGGTCTCATTAGGGTCACGGGCAAGCAGGAATATTTCTGGGAAACTGGTGATCGAAGCTTTTCAATGGGAGGCCGGTTAGCTCAGTTGGTTAGAGCGTGGTGCTAATAACGCCAAGGTCGCGGGTTCGATCCCCGTACGGGCCACTCTTTTGCTCTCTGGTACCTTCAGCTTTTGCGCTTTTCACAAGTGATGGCCGGTCTCACAGAAATCCCTGCTGGCACGCCTGCTGCCAGACCCGGCCGAAATAGCTCAGTTGGGAGAGCGTTAGACTGAAGATCTAAAGGTCCCTGGTTCGATCCCGGGTTTCGGCAGAGGAACAGTGACTGTGTGCTTTTGGTCGAGGGGCTGCAGTGTCCAAACGCCACCTGCTTTCTACTTGGATCCACCTAGCCTCATCACTATCTGCCTCTCAGATGGCCACAAGTCAGGACATGGCGTTTCCATGGTGTAATGGTTGGCACTCTGGTCTTTGAATCCAGTGATCCGAGTTCAAATCTCGGTGGAACCTTAGCAACATTTTTGTGGCTGGGTGGGGGCAAACTGAAGCGTCTCGCCACTGCTGTCGTACCTGTGAAATTGGCTGTCTGGAACCGATTCGGAATTGGCAAAACATGGGCTCAAAAAGCAAAGCCTTCGCTGGCTCGTTGGTGTTGCGCTTCTAGGCTGATTGACTTAACTCTATGCTGCTCTGTGAGAAAAGCCAGCCAACGCCAAGGTTCCATGGTGTAATGGTTAGCACTCTGGACTCTGAATCCAGCGATCAGAGTTCAAATCTCGGTGGGACCTGCTTTTGCCAGGAATGTGCGCAGGAGCCCATCCAAGAAAAAAACTTTTACACAGCAGTCATCCTCAAAAGCACGTCTCGGGAGTTCCCCTTGAAGTAAAAGGCCAAGTGGCCACCTGGAGAATGCGGGCATCGATCCCGCTACCTCTCGCATGCTAAGCGAGTGCTCTACCATTTGAGCTAATTCCCCTTGGCATCAGAGAGAAGGTCTCCATTGCCCTCAAAGACACCGGCGAGGACAGAGCCCTA